>NC_135859.1:32105465-32347965 GCF_031162955.1 Sander vitreus
CATAGACTGTATATTAAATTAATATGTATATATATATATATACATACACAGTCTATGCCCCCGTCTCGTGCCCTCCTGGCTGGTGCCGTCCCCAGGCTTCGTCTTTTCAAAATAAAAGCTTGTGTCTGGTCCGCTATGTGTTTGTACTTTGGTGTGTTGGATGTTTTTGAACTAAACAGTACAGCAATCATGCTAATGAATACAATAACTTTTTCAGCAGATGTCTTACTTACAACATGTTGGAGTAACAAAGCAGTTTTGTGTTTATATGTGCGAGCGGGATTTATTCAGTTTGATAAATCCCACGGTAAATTGGCTGGTTTACTAAACAGGGAGGGACTATAAATCCTGTTTGTTTTTTGTATTTCAAGAGCAAATTGCTCCACACTATGAATACAGATTGATCACTTATTTTGTTGGTAACCGTTGTTGTATAATCACAATATTACACTTGAGGAGGCCTATACTTCAGTAATGCGCCTTTTGGACCTCGAAATTAAACCCTCTCATGTAATATGGCTTAATAAAACGTCAACGTTAAACGCTGATGCAGTTTTAAATGTTTTATCACCACGAGTTTACAGACGTCTGTGACCTGAGCCGAGACACACCCACCAAACATATCTCAAACATAGACTTAATATTTACAGTCTATGATCTCAAAGCAGTTGCACAGGGAGATGAGATTGAACGTGCCCCTCCGTTTCTCTCTCTCTCTCTCTCTCTCTCTCTCTCTCTCTCCCGTGGGGTCGAAAATCCAGCTGTTCCACTAGCTGCTCCCTCTAGAGGTCTGGAGAACTTCCGTTGTGTAATCTGGATGCTGCGTTTTTTTGTTGCATTTGTTTTCCCGGTTTGTGTGCTTTTCTTTTTGCATCGTTTTTTATTTGCAGCGCGTTTATGTATTTGGTTGTGTTGTGTGTATTTGCAGCGCATTTGCTGAATGCTGCATGTGTTGTCAAATTAATGAAGATGTTTTCTTAATTTGCTTGTGTTTTGTCTATTTGCATGTGTTTTCTTAAGTTGCAGGGCGTTTGCCCCTGTCGGCCACCGTACTTAAAGGTGCTCTAAGCGATGTCACGCGTTTTTTAGGCTATACCATTTTGTGTCACATACAGCAAAAATCTGCTCACTATCCGCTGGCTGCCTGTCCCCTGAACACACTGTAAAAAAAATGCGGTCTCTGTAGACAGCCCAGGCTCCACAAACGCCAACAAAAACAAACTGTGCCAACCTGCACCACAAAACATAACAAACAGTGTTCTAGCCAGTAACCAACAAGAAGGATTTGGGGGTGGGGGTTGGGGGGTTAGTGTGCAGAAGGGAGGGGGAGGGGATGGGTTGGAGAGGGAGGGGCGAGCTAGCCTCCGTTTTGTTTGACAATACTTCGAACGTCAACAAGAAGTGACGTCACCCAACATCGCTTAAAGCACCTTTAAAAAAGGATTTCAATGTTTGAAAAACCCAGAAGGCATAAACTGGAGTTAACTAACTAACTCCCATGTGACCTGAACACAGCATAAAAACAACAGCAACAATAGGTAAATGACAGGTCGACAACTAACAGCACCTTAACAGAGAATGTGGCATATACAGTATAACTGAGAGAAACAAAAAAATGCTGAAACATTACAGCAAAAATATAAGTTTATCCAACAGAGGAAAATCTGTATATAGTTTCTATATTTACAGAATGAAATTACAGTCATTCATATCTCTGTAACAGTCAGCTTCATGATGTTTACACAAAGTTACAGCTGCATGTCAATGTTCCAGTTGATGCATCAAAACATACAGTTAATTTACCCAGTAGAAACGTTCTGTGTAAGAATTGAAACTTCTTTACTGTTCCATCTGGTGGTCAAATCACAAATGAAAATGTCTGCATAAAACATCAACAATAATACACATACTAAGTTTAATTATGGTTGCTGTCATATATAATTTACTGTCAGTAACAATATGGGGGAAGCACTGGAAGCTGTAGTAAAATTGTTGAATGCACTTTCTGAATGCATCAGGGATTTTATTCAGAATGAATGACTACAATACATCTTGCAAAAATAGGGATACAACACACAACCAAACAATGCAGGGGGGAAATGTAGAAGATTAAAGGATCACAATGCTCACAGTGAAGCAACAATGTGAAAAACTACAAGGGGGTTTGACCTGCTGGACCACTGATCAGCTTGTGTTGTGCTCAGCAGGGACATGGACGCAATGTATAAATATATATATGTCTTATGTTCACATAAATGTGAAAGATAAGGACTATTAGAGTCCCCATAAAGGCAGAGGTAGCAGCTAACGTCTTCTTTAATTGCACTGTAGGTTTTAAGCTGTTTTCATTTTTTTATTTTAGAAATGAAGTACAGCTTGAAGACAGATAGAAATATGTCAGCCATGCAACTGGGCAAAAGTCAAAAGCTAAATCCAGACCTTAGAACACCACGTTGATCCCTTCAGATTTGCAATACTGTAAACAGAAGTGAGTTCAAAGTGACCGAAAAACAGCCGAGGTCAAACATTTGTTCTTTAAACTTTAAAAATAAATGCAGCAACATGAACTGAACGTAGGTTTTGTTCCACTGAGCGACAGATTTAAAGTACTGTTACTGCCTTCCAAAATTTACTTTAATTACTTTAAATGTCAGAGCTTTTAATACTGCTATTTCTACTACATTTCGTCAGATGTACAACTCAGATGCAGTACTATTGTAACACTACTGTATCATGTTTCACCCACTGAAAAGTTAATCAGATGGGTCTGGTACTGCCGCTGGTAGTTATGTGCTGTTGTTGACCAGTGGTTCAACTTCCTCAGCGATGTAGAAGTGTATACTCCATGGTGTGTTAGTAGGCTACACTGTGACATCACTGCTGGACCTGGTTTACAGGTGAAACACTGGACCCTTCAACAGAATATAAAGTGTTTGTGCGTATTATCATTTTCAAGCCCTTTATGTTAATGTGTTAATGCATCTCAGTATTGCCTGTTTATCTACCATAGTAATCAACATATTTACAGTATATTTACAGAACTGTTTACAGCACAATATACTGGTTTCCAGTACATTCAGGCAGCTTCGTCCAGCAGTCTCTGCAGGTTCTTCTGCACCTGAAAGAACAGATGTGTGTTATTTTTACTGTTGCTTTATTACATGAAATTAAATGCACATAAATATATCTGATGACCAGATCCAAACAGAATCTGGGATTGTTTTTTTAAATAGTTTTTAGTTGTTGTTTTTTATACAGAATGAAAATCTGCAGAATATAGCAAACAATATTGTGTTAATTATTCTATTTTCTAGTTTTATTTTATAATCTGTTTGAAATCTGCGGGAATACTGCGGAAAACGCTGCAGAATTCTGCGTCCGCAGATTCCGTGTGACCCTGCTGATGACTTGTCATTCACCATCCGTCCACCATATGTCCTCAGACTTTCCCACCAGTCTCCTGAGTCCTACATCTACCTGATCACCTGTTGCCCATTCCCCAATTACCCATCTCAACCTGCACCTGGCCAGGTTGTAAAGAATGCTCTTTGCTTCCTAGCCATCTGACCCCAAATATGAATCTAATAGTACATTCCATTTGTACTCGGAAGTCAGATTTTCCGTGGTCAAAGTCGGAAACACGCCCCCTGACCTCGGATTTCCAAGCTCGGAACTCGGACAACTAAGTAGTACCCTGAGCTCAAAATCCAACATGGATGCCCCATGCATCAACAGTAGTGAGAGCTGTAGTAACATACAGTTATTAGCACTTATATCTTATTTGTGTCTCGCTAAATAAGTCGTACACACAGTACTGTCCAACTTCTATCTGTGGACATGTTGTTACGCTGTTTGTATGCACACAAAAAAACAGCGCAATGCATTGTTATCAACTGGTATTGCTAACAATGGCTAACCTGGCTAATGCTAACCCCATGTTGCCAGCTGGTAAGCCTGTTCCTCACCCTTGCCTCTAATACATTTCCTTTCATCCTACCTACTTGTCATATGGTGTCTGTCTGCATTTGAGTCCTCTAAATACATATAAATAATCACATTTCCAATTGATTAGGATCCTATTTTTCAATATATAATATTTGCAACCAGGTTCAGTGGATTTCGAAGTGGACAAGTCAGTTACAATCTGATCCAATTTTGAGTCTGGATCCCTTTTTTCTGATGATACTGCACTTTATTAACACAATTTTAAACATGGCTGTCAGCTGCTGCTGCTGTTTGTTTGTAAGGAGACGAGTGTCAGCCTGAAATTTTAATGTAGGTCAGACACACCGAGTAGTGACTGATTGATGAGCGAGGACGAGCTCTTCTTACAGATAACGTTGACGTTTCTCTATGAACAGATCACTGACTATAAATGTTTGATTAACGGCAACAGTTGCAAGCTGCAAGCTAGCATTGTTTCTGTTTCTGACACCAAGTGTGGTGTCACATGTCGATAAGGGGAAAACATCCCTACCACAAGTTTACCCGCTGTCAAATTTGTAGTAGTTGAGTTTAAAGTCTTTTTGTGGCCAAGTTGAACAAAGGATACTTTAACTGCATCAGCTTAAACCATTGTGCAATAATTGGATAGTTAGGGGCTCAAACATTATCACTTTTCCCCTCAACTTTTTGATGATATTTAAATATGAAAAAGAGATTACTATGTACACAAATAAATAAAAAACAATGGGAGTATGGTAAAAACCAACCAATATTTATGGTTATAGTAAATGAATTCAGCTGAATACGGAAAGTATACGATAAGTTCCAAGATATTTTAGTCTTATATACAGTCTTCCAAGTTTTTTTGTAAACTGATCAAAAAGCCTATTGGTTCAATCAATTGGTTCCCACAAATCCCCAAATTTCTTCCCAGTTAAAGCTATAGTGCATAGTTTCTGTCACCCCCATGAGGAACACTAAGTAATGACAACAAAACTGTCGGCACGTCCACATGACACAAGCCTTACGTGATCGCGCACGCAGTTGCTAGTAGCCAAGGAGGACACGGAGGATTAAAAAAACATGATGGACTCTTCAGAAGAGGTAATTATCTTCACTTGAGCTTCTGTGCGGGAATGTCACCGGACGCCACAATCTTCTTAATTAGCTTTGTAGCAACTCATTTGGCAACGACTTGAATGTAACGGACGTTTATTAATATAAAAAATGTACGCACTAAAGCTTTAACTGTTGATGTTTGGAAATATAAATTATCAACACGATTTGTTAGAATTTACTGATGTTAATGGGAACAAATTCAGGAATTTTTCTCTTAAATTTAACCTGGAGGACACAGAAAGACGGACTGACCGACCTTCTCCAGCTTCATCAGGTTGATGGTTAGTAGTTCAGAGAAAAGCTCCGTGTTAACGTCACTTCCCCGCAGAAAGTCGTTTCTGGGGAAAATAAATATGAAATTCAAGATAAAGAGCAAAATCATATCATCTTATACTTTACAGTAACCAGGATCTGATTTATAACACTGTGTATGTGATCCCAAAAGTAGCATTTAGACAAGTGTAACCACCGCCTCTTTCTCAACAGTATGTACTGTGGCTCACTTCATATGTTTAGATAAGACTGTACTTAAAAAATAACGTTATATTTTTGTTTATTTAATATTTCTGTTTTTAAGCTGTCTTTAACAAACACCATTTCCCAGATGCTAGAGTGACATCATGATGTATATAGTAAACTATTTGTTTGTTTCCCTCCGTGTAAAGTAAAAAATATCTTATATTAGTGACGAATTGGTCCCAACCTTGGAGGATCTACATTTGGGAAATTTCCAGCTATTTTTCAAGCTAACAGACTGGCGGGTAACTAAGGGGTTTCAACAAGTAGGAACATAAATTATATTTTCTCAAACTCTTTCAATTCAGTTTGTATAATTTCATGTTTTCCAGGACTTTTCCAGTGAACTCACTCGTGGTGGGTGAACTCGGTGACAGAGCCGAGCGTCGTCAGTCTCTGCTCCAACGAGATGATCTTAAAGGCCAGGTAACAGGAAGACAAGACCAGGACGCACACTCTGAGGAAACACACACACACACACACACACACACACACACAATCAATCAATCAATCAATGAAGAAAGGATTGCTGGACAGATAAAAAGAAAACTTTGGATAAGTGAGAGAAGTGAGTGAACGTATGATAGTTCAAAAAACAAATAGAGGAGTGTGTTAATTAATGCATTATTAGATTAATAAATAGCTAAATCAGTTGATCAATGTAGGCCGAATTTGCAAAATGTTTCATTGAATAATTTCATGAATAAATGGCTGAATAATTACACAGTTGGATGAACAAGTGGACAGATGAATGAATAGGACGAATCCTTGGATTCTTGGACTCACAGTAACATGTAGATGAACAGCAGAGTGTTGAGAGAAACTGGTTTCAGAGTCCGGCTGCCAATCACCAGCCCTGAGCCTGACAACAGAAAAAATCTATTTGTTCAACCGACATACATGTTTTAATTGATCGAAGATTAACATAAACTTCATTGGTCCTTTGTTGATTTTGAAGAAGAAAAAATCGGATTGTTATTTGTCAACAATTACGATACATTTGAAGGCATTGTGTACATTTGTTTTTTCACCTTACTGATAATCTGTATTGTTTATAGCTTGTTTTATTTGCAGTTTTTCCTACTTTGTGCTGCGACAACAACTTCCCTCGGGATAAATTGTTCTATCTCTTATCTTAATAACAACAAAAGAGTCATCAGGGAGGGAAATTAACTTTATCGTCTCAAAATAATAAAGCATACACATAAAAATTGTGGGTTTATAAAAACATTCAGCATGATGCCTGGACTGTCAGATCAGGACATTTTGGAGGAATGTTAGATACAAACTTTATAATTATATAATGATTATATATAATATATTGGGGTTTTTTTCTGAGTTTAGTGCTGCAACTAACGGTTTATTTTCATTCTCGAAAAGGGAAAATAGTCCCTCCCAGTTTCTCAAAGACCAAGGGGACGTCTTTAAATGTCCTGTTTTGTTCAAAACCCAAAGATATTCACTTTAATAAGATATAAAACAGAAAAGAGCAGGAAATCTCCCTATTTGGGAGGCTGAAAACAGCATATGCTGACATTTTTGCATGAAAAATTACTCTAACTATTAACAGATTATCAAAATAGTTTGCGATTATTTTTCTGTCCCTCGACTAAACGATTAGTCGACTAATCGTTGCAGCTCTGAATTATATAAAGCTGGAGGATTACAGACATATTATACGGTCTTGTGCAGGTACTGCAGACAGGACAGCATTCGTACCAGCGTGGCGTGTGTCGTTCTGCTTTTTTTCTGAGCTCTGCTGGTTCTGCTGCTGGTTCTGCTGCTGGGTCTTCACTTTGTGTTCATGGTCTGGATGATCAGTTGAGGCTGCATTGTCTTTGTGCTTCAACACATCCAGGAACTGAGGAACGGGGAACTCTGCAGCGTTGGAGAAACAGGCAGCAGTGTGAATGGGAAAACTTGTCACTAGGAAACCTGCCTGTGTCCTTGAACATGACTCTGGCTTTGTTTTGGTTTTGCTGGTACATTAACTCCACGGCGTGTTAAGACCCAATGGCCTTCTTTTTTCATTTTCCTCCCCATTGTTAAACAGTGGGTCGTGTCCAGGTGTCACATTACATTCCTCTACGCTTCATTCCTGTAGTCTTCACTTGAGGTTTTCCCAGGTGTAATGAATGTTCCTCAATGCCTATGGCAGCGATGAATGAAATAAAAAGCAGGGGGAAAAAAAGTAAACAGTTTGCCTGGGAACCAGACAAATCTGCAAGCTCATGTTTTATTTGCTATGGCAGATAGATAGAAGATAGGCAAGACAGCTTTATTTGTATAGCACATTTCAATTATAACATTTGTTAAAGAGAATATAAGGTTACACTTTACTTGAAGGTATCTCCATAAGAGTGACATGACACTGTCATGAACGTGTCATAAACATTGTAAACAAGTCATAAACATTTATGACATAACGCTTCTTTTAGTTAGTGTCATTCGGTTTTTGTCATGACAAGTTATGGTTAGGGTTAGAGTTAGAGTTAGGGTTCATGTGTCATGACTGTGTCATGTCACTCTTATGTAGATAAGTAAAGTGTAACCTTATATTCTCTTTAACAAATGTTATAATTGTTTTTAACTGCTTTTTAAACTCATCTGAACCAGCCACTGTATTGGACCCGGGAGAACTTTTTCTTTACAATGAATTTGTCTGCCGCTCAGCGCCACGTCACATTTCATTGCTCTGATTGGTTGTTGGTCCATCCTACTGTGTTCAAAAGCATCTTGGCCTACAGCCACTGATAACGTTCCCTTTGCTCAAAAAAAGAACTGAAAGGTTCCCCACTAACTCACATTTGTGATTTGGTCTGGCGATGTCAGGCTCGTCAACAACCCCTTCACAGAGTGAAACTTTGAAACTGGACAAAACTGTATGTTTCTCATGTGAGCACAATCAGTGGAGGGAGGGTACAGGGAGATGGAAGTGAAATACTGAAGGAAGAAAGGAAGAAAACTGAATTAAATAAAGAATGAAGACGGGAAATATTAAACAGCATCTGAAGCAGCAGATGTCGGAGCCCATGTTTCTGCTGCTGTTTGTTAATTTAGTAAAAGCTGTTCACAGCGAGAGATGAGTTTCACGAGTCATATTTGTGGATCCTCAAAAATAGGAGTTGTACTATGTGACTGCTACACTGCTGCTGATTGGTTGGTCGGTTAGTTAACCTGCTATCTTGTCGTAGTCGGGGGTCTGGGAGTCCGAGCTGCTGCTCTCCTCCATCTCCTGCCTCTTCTTACTCACTGCTACGTCCAGATCACAGAAATCACCTGGAAAACTCTGCAGAAATCCACAGACACACAAACACACACAACATGTCGCCTAGTGGGTGAGTCACTTATTGAGCACCAGAAATCCAATTTTCAGTCCTCTTACATATATGTCAGCAGGAGGGATAAATAGATAGGTGAATGTCTAAAAAAAAAAAAAAAAAAAAGCTGAGCAATACAATATGAAGTCTGGGCTGATGCTAAAGGTCAGAGAGGAATACACTGACAAGACAACTACCCTTGGATACAGTTTTGTTGGTTGTATAAAACAAATATAACTATATGCAGTATGAATAGTTAGCAGTTCTTGCATTTCTCCTCTCTTCTCCATCTGCTAGCTCACCTCAATGGAGAGAGGGTGTGTTTCTGAAATGCAGTTTTAGGTCCATATTTTAACATACATTCCTCCATAAATCAAGTATTTTGTTAGCATTTTACAACTACAGTTCCCATAACTCTTCACCTCCTGTACGCTGAGTGGACTGCTCGAGAAAAATATAAACATTCTTCTTAGCTTCGTTGAAAACAAACCACTGGTCCTCTTTGTTTTTATGTTGTCACCTTTGTCTCAGCTATTATGTGAGTGTTTCTATAACTTCCTCCTCTGGGAATTCACTGGGAAGATCATTGTAAAAGTGCAGTTACAGTAGTGTGTGTATATATATATATATATATCAGTACTACAAAGTACTACTACATCCATCATGTTGTAGCTGGTGCTGTACACTTGTGTTTGTGTTGGACTTACCAGAGGGAAGTGAGGCGACTGAGGTGACCTCTGACCCCTGAAGCTGTTCTTCGCTGAGGAGGGGATGGGGCTGCTGCACGGACTCTTCTCCTGTACACATATACAATCAGATGTAGTATTCTAGTATACAATAGAGTACGTTTTCATTTAAAAACAGCTGGTTGATATCACAAACATATTAAGTCGTTGCAATTTGACTTTTTGGCCGTGAATGCTTGTCAAAAACAATTGTAGACGCAATAGACAGATGGTTCATCCAATCACCTGCCAGGTATTTTTTGAAAGTGCCTCGCCCTTTTACAAACAGTTTCCAATGACGGCTTCTCAGGTGGTTCTGTGTTAACAAACTATCTGTCTCCTCAGGTTATCTGTTTTGCCTAGTCTATATTCATGATGTTGGGGTAAATCCAGACAGCTAGCTAGACTCTCTGTCCAATCTGAGTTTTCTGTTGCACGACTAAAACAACTTTTGAACGTACACATGTTCCACCAAAACAAGTTCCTCCCCAAGACTATTTTGCAGCGGCACCGTGGGCAATAAACCAGAGCCCGTTTTTCTCCCATCGTGGAATGCTGTGTGGACTATAGCCAGACCCTCCCCCACAGCGCCGCGGTGGAGGAGAGTCTGGCAAAGCGAGTCTAGTTTTGTCCAATATCACATCAAATGTCTGTTGTTTCTGACCATTGTCAGGTTTATGAATTTCATTCTTTCTCTTGAATGTTTGAATGTCAAACTGTACATTTACTGGACTTTTCCTACTGCTGTTTGCGCACTTGTTAGATGTATTTTATCGTTATTGTGTTATACCTCATTATTATATTCTTTGTAAACATATGTAAAGTCCTTCATACAATACACCAGTTGAGGCTAATGCAATTGCTATTACGTTGTGTGTGCATAATGTTCTTGAATTCTTCAAAAAAGACTTTAAAAAACTAAGAAAAGCTCATGTGATTTTAATTTCATCATCATGTATCTCTGAGTTTACATGTTTATATTTGACAACACAAAAAAGGTCACAGAAATGTATTTTAAAATCAATAAAAAAACATGAAAATAGTGTCTTTAATTGCATTTTATAGGTTTCTACCTGGCAACAGCTGTCTAACAGAAAAAGATATGACTGCATGTGGACAGTCTGTACCTCCAGGTGAAGACAGATGGACATCAAGAACTTGTAGGTGTTGTCTCGGGACATGAAGGACACAAACACATACTGCAACAGAAAACACAAACATTTTACTGTGTGACAGATATTTGAAGCTGACAATGTTGACTGACCAAAACTATTGAACCTGTTAAAAGCAGACACAAACACACAGATAATTAAGATAAGCCCTGCTGGTTTATTGTGTTGTTATGTTGGACAACATACTTTAGATGTGAAAGGAGGAATTCATGTGTGAGCCATGAAATGATGCTGAGGTGAGACCAAGAGTCTTCCTTCTCACCTTGTCGTTAGCAGTGGCAATCACCAGAGCGTTTGGCAGCAGGATGGCAGTTTTGGTTTTCTTGATGTGTGTGACGGACATCACTGGGATGGCAATCTGGGACGGACAAACAGCAGGATGAACAGTCAGCCCAGCAGGGACTACTTTTTACATGCTGTTGCTACAGAAGCACTCATCCTGTGGGAAGTAGTGGTCACACTGTCATTGAAACCTCATCAGTCAAAGGAATGGAATCCTGTGAGATGATTTAGTTTCACAGTATGAACAGAAACTGAAAGCAGGGAAATACTATTTCCTATAACATCTCTTTCAAACATAACAGTTGCTATAAATTGTGTATACTGTGCTGCCATGTTGGCCAGGACTCTCTTTTAGGCTTTTATATTGGGAAAGTAGAGAGGTCGAAAAGAAAGCTATCAGAACAAAGGAGAGCGCTCTGACAAAGTGCTGAAACGTGAAAACAAGTATCAGCGCCTAAAAGTAGAGGAGCTGTCTATTAAACAGTGGTGCTGAAATGACTACTGACTTTAACAAAAGGCATTTTTTGGTGCAATAACCTCAGGAGTGCAGTGGATTTATGGAAGCCCATTTTTGCCAATGTGATGAAAAAAAGATCCTGTAAGTCATTATAATAAGAAACTTTCTCAAAATAATGACTTAGGCCGGTTAGGCAGGTGTTTCTCCCTTTTTTATTCTCCTTCATTTTGAATGAGGGCTAGTGTATAGTGGGCTACGTAAAAAAGTTGAGACAGATTGTCTTTTGGAGAAACACAACCCAACGTCACTCTGCAGTGGCCAATCATGTAACCGGCGATCAGACTTGTCAGCTTGTTTTGAGGCGGTGTGAGAGTCCCGTACAGTAAACAGGAAACATCACTGCCTCTATTGCTGCCACAAGAAAGTTTTAAAACATTATTAGGGGAAAAAAAAACGAAACTCAAGCACTTAACTGCCCAGGAGTTTGTGTAACAGCTGACTATTCCTTGCAACAAGCTCTAGCACAAAGCACTGTGTTCACCACAAACTGACCTTAAGTATGAAAAACAGCATTTTTGACATAAAGAAGACAGTACTTTACAGAAACAGTCATCTCAGTTCACTGTACCTTCGTGTCTTTGCCAAACACCTTGGAGTGGAAACAGATCCAGTGGTCAGAGACAAACATCCGTCCCTGGTAGAGGATGTCTTTCTGCAGAGCACAGGTGTAACCTGACAAACAGGTGAATAACATCAGGTTACTGAAGGGAACACTTTATTTTTTTAAATGATAGTTTAGTGGGGGGAAAAGATAGAAACAACAAAAAAAGTGTTGGGATCTGAAAAAGACACATTTGTATACTGAAAACATAAAAAAAAAGAAGAAAAAAAAGTTATTCAAACAGATTCAATTAATTTAAATTATTTACTTTCATTTTTTATTAGATTTAGTCCTGTAGTTCTGTTATAAGCATTAAATGATATCTTAAAACCATACTTTCATGCCAACATGTAACACTCAAATAGTTTTTGGTCACTGATTATTAGTCATGTTCATACTGGCTGTGACGAAGCAATTTCAGTAAATGTTCATGCAAAAAATACATAATAAAGTTGAATTTTACATTACATAAGACTGCAACTTTGGACGCTTTCCACCTGATTTGTCAAACGCAAATTGCTGCTATCTATGTCAGTATTGTTTTAAGATAGTTAACCTATCCTTTAAATCATCACCTAGTGTTGAACAAAAATCTCTGCAGATATAAAATGTTCGGCAATGATTTAATCCCTCATCCAGTATTTAAGGTGGAGCGGAAAGTTGTGATCATTAAAGACTTACTCTGTCTCAGCTGTTCCTCTTTGCTGATCTCCTTAAATATTTTATGGTACTGGCAGTTGCTCTTCGAAAGCTGAAACACAACACAACACACACACACACGCACGCACGCACACACACACACACACACACACACACACACAATCCATAATGCACAGTGAAGCCTGCACATTGCTAAACTGCACAATGTAAATATTGATTGTATTGTGAGAGCAGAAACTACTCAGTCTTTGCAGATACTGGGTTTTAAATGCCCAATTTTCTTCCTGCACTCAAGCAGTCGATATTTAGTTTGACATTTTGTGGCATTATAAAATAACCCTACACTACAGGCAAAAAACATTGTTGAGATTTTGGGCCATTTCGTTTTCTAGTGGAAAGAAAACATTCAAAATACATTATTTATTTTGATTAACTTTGTCTATTTGTGTCTGTAGATTTATTCTAAGGGTATATATAGGCTATATATATATATATCTGGTTCATACTCTGAGCCAGAAAGCTCCACTTCAGTAGCACTTAATACCAAACTTTCCAGTTTCACTCCTATCTACTGATTATTCTGAAGGTTTCTACAGAGGACTTTGTTCGTGTCTGTAGCATAATTTATACAACATTTTGTTCCTAAAAACATGGCGGAAATTAAAACATTTGATGGCTGTTGACAGTGTTTTCTGATTTATGGAGTGATAAAAAGAGATATCCAAAACATTTTTTACAACATTTGACTATAATATGTCAACAAAACAAAACAAGAATTTTGAATCTGGCTTTATCCAATGTTTCTGCAGGGCTGGACTGGCCATCTGGCATACCGGGCATTTTCCCGGTGGGCCGACGCACTTTTTAGCCGCGCCGGCCCATAACGAACTGACAGCGGCCCATTGGTTAATTTTCTTTATTGGCACTGGCCTGACCCAATCAAATCCAGGAACCCCCTTCCCCACTCACGGACCTGAGACACGAGCTGTAATAGTTATGCTTATGCTGGAAGTTAAGCATCTACGTTAAAATGGACAAATGACCACCAAAGCGCAAGGCAGGTACCGAGAAATTACAGGAGAAAAAGATTAAGAATCTACAGGCGGATGCCTCAAAATGTGCCAAAATGTCTGACATGTTCTGGATATTTATGCAAATTAGAGCATGTTTCAGTAGACGGTGCATATTTCAACATCACATTTCAGAAAACTTGTGATACAAAAAAAAAATGTCTTTATGTAAGTAATCAACTGGGAAGGATTCATGCTGATATGCTCTACTCCTACCCTCGTTTTTAGTTTTTAGTATTTTTAAGTATTTATTTATTCTCGGATATGATTAGTATTGATTATTGTTGTGTGTTGTGTCTGAATGTGCCTGACCACATATGAAGTTCCCTCACGGGAAAAATGAAGTTCTTTTGATTTTGATTTGCTTTGATATATTAGTTAAAAAACATTACCCTATTCAACCCAATGTAGGATTTGCTCACCAGTTGCGTTAACATCAATGAAAGTAAAGGGTCAAATTATATCTGATATCACTCACTGTCTGAGATTTGTCCCCGTGCTGTAATGTTTATAGGTGTTATAAAATATGTATCAGAGTTGACTTAATGAACGCTCACCTGGCTGTAGTGAGACTTCTTCCTCTCTATCTTGGAGTCTAATTCTGGCTGGACCTGAGTCAGCAGAGAGTGGTCGAAGGTCTTTGATCTGCAGAGGAATTATATCATATAATATTATAGCTTACATCACTGTCTGCTGCTCTGTGACCCTTTATACTCTAATATATTTATATAACCATGTTTATTAAAGGTCACCAAGTAAAATTACATAAATTAAAACAACAACAGACGAACAGTTACACTGCGGTTTACCTGACTAAAGCTGGTTTCCTCCTGCCTGACAGCTCCTGTTGCTCAGGATCATTGGCCTGCTGCTCATTGACCATCCTCTCAAATCTCTGACGCTCCTCCATGTTGTCTACATCGGAACTGCAGACAGCAAGAAAACAACATTCAGACAACACAACAAAACATCCAAGATATTTGATTTAGCAGCAACAGGCAGCCAGCAGGAGCAGCTACAGAGAGAGAGAGAGTAGGTTATGGTGGAATAAATGTACACTTTAGTCTGGGTTTAAATCCGCTTAGTATCTGACTAAATAAAAGTCATAGAAATAAAAGTCATAGAAACTCCACTGTATCTTTTTAAGTCCATGTTATTTCACACCACAGTCACCATGTTTTGTTTTTGATATTTAAGAGATCTACCGCAAGCCAGACTGTATATAAATGACTTCACTGGGTCTGGAGAGACTGTATCAAGACATACGGTAATACCAATTATAGATATCAGGCTCCTGATTAGAGTGAGCCTGATACTAATATGAATGTTTGAGAGTTAAAAAAAAATCCAACAATTCATTTTCATCCATTTATTTATTTGTAAGGATAACGCACATTAGCATTTCTGTGGCAGCATTTCTATAAATGTGCCAGAGTTTGCCAGCTGGCTATTATCAGGAACAAATTAAGCATTCTCAAGACAGCGCAGAATCCATGTTTTTGCCAGATAATATTATGTTTTAGCAGTTACTACTAAAATATGTTAAAGCTTGAATACCCTAAACAGCTTGGGACTTCTAAACTAGTTTTTCTATTCTGAAACCAGTAACCAATGTTTAGACTGTTGGATTAAATGTCTTGGGATCATTTCATAGTTATTAGGGTTAGGAGAGTCAGTTCTTAGGGTCTTTGTTTAGTCTCAGGTGTTTTGTAGGTTGTAAATGTTACTGTTTAACACACACACTTTTCAAATCTATAATTAATTAAGACACATTTTAAAGGTCCTATGACATG
This sequence comes from Sander vitreus, assembly GCF_031162955.1. Lineage (NCBI taxonomy): Eukaryota > Metazoa > Chordata > Actinopteri > Perciformes > Percidae > Sander > Sander vitreus. The sequence goes on from NC_135859.1 coordinate 32,121,186, forward strand.
CTGCTTTTTGGATGCTTTTATATAGACCTTAGTGGTCCCCTAATACTGTATCTGAAGTCTCTTTTATATAGACCTTAGTGGTCCCCTAATACTGTATCTGAAGTCTCTTTTATATAGGCCTTAGTGATCCCCTAATACTGTATCTGAAGTCTCTTTTATATAGGCCTTAGTGGTCCCCTAATACTGTATCTGAAGTCTCTTTCCTGAAATTCAGCCTTGGTGCAGAATTACAGCCACTAGAGCCAGTCCCACAATGAGCTTTCCTTAGGATGTGTCATTTCTGTGTCTGTAGCTTTAAATGCTATTGAGGAGGAGAGAGGGGGGGCAAGGTGGAGGGTTAGGGTGTGGCCATGACCAACTGCCACTTTGCTCCTTTGCAAGCCATGATGTCTCTCTCTCATGGGCGGGCCAAATTCTCTGGGCGGGCAAAGCAGAGAAAGGGGAGGTAACCTTCCTCCTTATGACATCATAAGGAGCAAGATTCCAGATCGGCCCATCTGAGCTTTCATTTTCTCAAAGGCAGAGCAGGATACGCAGTGCTCGGTTTACACCTATCACCTTTTCTAGCCACTGGGGGGACCATAGGCAGGCTGGGAGAACTCATATTAATATTAAAAAATCTCATAAAGTGAAATTTTCATGCCATGGGACCTTTAAATACTACTGTATCTGCTTCGTGTAGCTTATCAGGGAGTCCCATTTCACACATCTCCATTAGGTTTCATGATTGTACTTGTATTTTGACTGTTTTGTAAATAAACTGAACTGAACATGCAGAGCAACAGGAAGCAGCAAGACATTAGTACAGTGATACAGCAACGACATCCACTTTTCAGTACATCCAAACAACAACAAAACACAACCAATAAATAATCAATAAGGCATTAAAAAAAAAAAAAAATCATCATGTTGATCTTGATAAATTGTTATAAGATGCAGTTAGGGACCGTTCGGTATTTATGGAATGGACCACCGGAGGAAAATAGGGGAGGGTCATGTCTTTTTATTCTTTGTTGTAGGGAGGGTCACCCAACATTGTTTAGTCTAGGAGGGGGGGGTCACCCAACTTTGTATTCATGAAACAGCAACATTTCAAAGTGGCTTGTTTGGTGCATATTTTTTCAAGTAGCTCTTAGTCTCTGCCCTCCTTCGCTACCAGATGGATCTGACCTATGAGTTTGCTGGGGGGGCAGAGGGAGCACTGCCCCCCTGGTGGCTGAAACGGGTAATTGCATTGTTTAAAAAATGAGTGGAATAATTAATTATATCGGGCATGACCAGACATTTTATAAATATCTTAAAGAACACAAAACAACTAAATGGAGGTAGGTAATACATCAGATTTCATATACTGCTTTAGTAAAAAAAATATTACCTGGCTGACGATGGGAGCAGCAGGACACAAAAAACGAAGATTACTGTTGCACTAGTCTGGACATCTTGCCGTGCCAACGTTGCAATAAAGGTTTCCTAAATGCCATGTATATACATTTGATGTCAGCTTACTAATTGATTGCGGGTTTTGTGTAGATTTGGACTTTTATACATTTATTCCACTTTGTTTAAACGGCGAAGTGGAGAGGCCTCGTTCACGTGTTTGGAGCTGGCTGGTGAATGTGACGCTCGTATAGGCCTTGCTGGATACACCGTGACTCTGTTTGTGGATCTACTGATCGCTGTGGATTACTTTTTTTTCGTGTCATTGGATTACGGAAAAATACGGATCTTTTTTCTCAACGTGTCTTAACATTTTATGGTGTGACTGTGCTTCGTTTCTGCGTTTGGAGAGGCATCTCAACAGACTGGAGGTCCAACACTGATTGTTCACTGTTACATTTTAGTTGAATTTAAGCGTCTGTCTATTGCGTTCCAAGACAGCCGTGTCGCGATTGGATTTCATAAGGGCGAATTGTTAAATTGTTACAATGTAATTTAAAATCTGCTTTAAAAATAAACATATATGTTTTGGAATATAATGTTCAGCTTCGGCAGCTTTACCTATGTGCTAAAACACGTGTCAAACTCAAGGCCCGCGGGCCAAATCCGGCCCCTCGCACATTCTGATCCAGCCCGCGTATCAATCTAGGTTCACAATATATTTTGGCCCACCTTTAGTTGCGTGCCAAACCAAAAACATGGGAAACTGTTTGTCAACTTGCAATTACGCGACACTCAAAGCAGAATTTGGCAAATTTGCTGACTTTGAGACTCAGAAGTTCCCCCAGAAGCAGAGAGTTTTCATATTCAGGCTGTGAAAGAGCTTGTTGTGAGTCAGCTGTGTGGTAAACTACTTAGAAAATGTAATCATTGTTTTGCTTGATTTGCTAAATTCTAGGATGGCTTTGGAACTTTTTTTGCTCACTTTTTTAGGGCTTTATGTCGACCAAACTGTAAGTGAGAAGACTATATGAGACATGCAATAATTGAGTCAAAGATATTTGACTTTTTCGATGAAATAAAAGCATGTCAATACACTATACAGGTCTGGCCCTTGATGTGATTCTCTTATCCAGTGTGGCCCTTAGTGACATTGAGCTTGACACTCCTGTGCTAAAATATACAATGACTGAGGAAGCCTAGTGACGAGTCCATAGCAACCAGTGTTGAATTGGTTATTTCCCAGTGTCCTTTGCTGAATGGTCTCAATGTTTTATTGTTTTATTTCATATGAATACTAGTTTACTAGAGCAGTAACTTAGTATTTGAAGTAATGCAGTAATGCAAGAAGTGTGCATTTAGTTTCCATGCTTACTGTGTTTTCACAACAATGTTAGTGAGTAAATCTACTGAAATGGCCACCATACCATAACAGAGGAGTGGGATGTATAAGATGAGAATGCAGAGGTTAACACATGTATGTCATGGCTGTAAAAAATCAAATAGTAATAGTAATAATAGCACACAAGGGGAGGGTCATTCCACTTTTTCAAATCATTTTGGAGGGTCATAGAAAAATTATTACTGGTGAGGGGAGGGTCGAGTCCTTTTAGCCAAAAGGTCCCAAAACTCCTCCGGTGGCCCCTTAAATAAATAACGAACAGTCCCTAACTAACATAAATGGTGACATAATGCACCTGAACACACAAGCCATGCAGCACAGAGTTGTAAGTCCCAACTTTAGACAATCATGCAAACATTTCTGATAATAGATTTTTAAATTTGATTCTTGAAGAATATATTGTGTAACTTGGTCACAAAATAAACCTGTCAGTGCTCTCTTGTGGGCAAACTCTGTAATGGAGGAGACTCTGTTTCTAAATGACCTCAAACATATCTTTGACATTTCTCTAACTTATTTCTGTTATCGGTCAACAAAAAGTAAACACAGATCAGGATTATTATCTTTGATAAGAAAGAAAGAAAGAAAAGCAGCCCATTTGAGAAGCTCAAACCAGAATTTTTTTTTTAGTTTCTTATCAATTAACCAATTGATTAACTGACTAGTTGTTCCAACACTCATAGAGGTACTATTACTGCTATAACAACTACTACTTGAACTCATTGTACAACTGACAACAACAACAACAACTACAACAACAACAACAACAAGTATTATTATTACCAATATATTGCTTTATATCTTCCCTTTGACTGTTTGCATTCACAAACTCACAGATCTCTGTCCTCATGCTTTGCAGTTCCTCGGTTACGCCTCCTGGCATCTTCCTGCTGGTTCACACACTGTTCTGTCATCCCGCTCAACACCTTTTAAACTTTTACACAGACCAAACACCCGTCTGTCCTGTCTGTCTGTCTGTCTGTCCTGAACATGGAGAGGTGAACTAACCCTGCAGCCTGATCCTCTGCTACCTCACCTGCCTGTGGGAGTGTCTGCTGGGCGTCCTGGTGTCACATGTCACAGCCAATCAGACGGCAGGAAGGGGTGGGGTGGGGTGTGTGTGTGTGTGTGTGTGTGTGTGTGTGTGTGTGTGTGTGTGTGTGTGTGTGTGTGTGTGTGTGTGTGTGTGTGTGTGTGAGAGAGAGAGAGAGAGAGAGAGAGAGAGAGAGAGAGAGAGAGAGCATTTAAACCTTTGACCAGTGACATTTTAGAGTAAAGTGACATTCTTGCTCTCTTCTACATTGCTGTACACTTTAAAATCTTAATATTTTCTTTTCTTGTCACATAAAATGTTCACAATAGAACAATATGAGATATTTGGTGTCAGTAGGAACATGGTACGGTGGTTTCCCAGGCAGCTCTTTCTGGCTCAGTTTACATAGGCACAAAACTTTCTTCTATTTTCTACCTGCACAGACAGGATGAAATCTGATCTGTTTCCTTTTTTGTCATAAACGTTTTATTGTTTAATTATTTTTACTGTTTAGATTGGTGTAATGCAGGACAAGAGGTCAGGTAGATAGAATACATGTTGTATCACTTTACACTGACTGCAGTCCAGTGAACTGATGCTTTCTTCATGGAAAAGAATACGATGTGCATGAAGTTTGTGTTGCAGGGAGAATCTGGTGATTTAATTTTGCCTTGCCAATATCAGATATTATATATTCTTTATTATAAGTCATGTCTGGTAGGTTTATACTGTAAAACATCAACTTTCCTTTATCTCCGGAAGAGAAGAAGACGTACAATGAGGATATATACTGTAACTTTGCCTATTATCCTGCTTCTGTATGTGTGAAAAAAAGGCCTAAAAATGAATCAAAGGGTGTGTGTGTGTGTGTGTGTGTGTGTGTGTGTGTGTGTGTGTGTGTGTGTGTGTGTGTGTGTGTATGTGTGTGTGATATCAGCTGAGGGTCACTGGGCCACAATGACAATCAGTCAGTGTTCATGTGCTCTATCTGTCCCTTTAGGATATACAGACATACATGTATATGAGACACACACACACACACACACACACACACACACACACACACACACACACACACACACACAGTCCAGCACACACAATTATACTTCTTCAAATGTGAGGACTCTCATTGACATAAGTCTAACCTTAAAGGAATAGTTCAACATTTTGGGAAATCACTTTCTTTCTGAGAGTGAAATGGGAAAATCTAGAAATCTCATGTCTGTGCTTTCAGTACAGAGATGGAGTCAGAAAGTGGTTAGCCTATAGCTTAGCATGAACACTGGAGGCACTGGGAAACTGTGCTGCATTATTTCTTGTTAAACAACAGTTTGGGAACAGTCACTGTGTGCAGCTTTTAAAAACTATTCGTCGAACCTAAATCCTTCACCTTTAGACCAAGCCTGAACCCTCACCCAGATAAAACTTGATCTGTGTTACTGACAGATCAGTTTCTTTTATCAGATATTTGTTTTGTCGCAGGGTCAATTTCTCTACAAACTGGCAAGCACACACACACACACACACACACACACACACACACACACACAGTGTTGAGTTGTTTGTCAAATCTATTTGTTCACTTTCAATTCGATTCATCTTTTTTTTTCAGTTTTCTCATTTCCTTCATTGTTTCAAAGTGAATATTTTGTAATGACCAGATGAGTATTATTAGTTATTGTCGTTCTGCACATGTTGCAGTTTTGCACATGTTGCAGTTTTGCACATGTTGCAGTTTTTCACTTTTATTTGTCTCTGTGTTCTTTACACTCTTATTCAAAGTGACTATATGTAACTTTTTAATGTTTCTGAAGCACTGTCATTTTTTTCATACAATGGTCTTAAATGAACTGTAACAGCAAACCAAACTAACAGTGAAAAGAATGCTATTTTTTATATAGCTTTTCTACTTTACTCTTATGTAGATACCTTCAAAGGTATAGCTACATAAGAGTGACATGACACAGTCATGACACATGAACTCTAACCCTAACCCTAACCATAACTTGTCATGACAAAAACCGAATGACACTTACTAAAAGAAGCGTTATGTTATAAACGTTTATGACTTGTTTATAATGTTTATGACACGTCCATGACAGTGTCATGTCACTCTTATGTAGATACTTTCAAGTAAAGTGTAACCGTTTTTAGTAAGGCATTGGTCCAGGTCCCATTTTTCCCGTAAAGTCACAGAATGATTTGCAGCAGGTAGACGGCGCTACAGTAACACATTCTGATGGGTCACAGATTTCGGCTGAACACCGGAAAAGCCTGCTTTTACCTAACAGATGGAGACAATTACGGGATTGTAAAATAACTTTAGATTGCGTGATGTGGTTGTAAGTCAGTAGCCAACATTAAATTACGTCCCCCTTCCATTTAGCGCAGACGTTTTATTCCTTTTAGTCAGTGTTTGTGTTGGCCTACTATTTTCTTTTCTCTTGTCCCCCTGTAACGTTATACGTGTAAAGCGTCCGTGGGTTTCATGAATTGCGATATATGAATCTAAGTTATTATTACGTTGGTTGCTACAAAAATCTCTTAATGCTTTGACACAGCGACAGTGACAGTGATACCCGGTTTAGCTCACGAGACATCCAAAGTAGGCTAAGTTACCGTATGCAACACTGGAAATGCGACGATGCATCTGTAACTTATTCTTTTATTGTAAATGAATGATTTTCTGTCCAAGCAAAACATTCATCGCAACTATATGGCCTCCCGGTAATGCTAACTCAGTGATCTACGGTGGGCAATACAGTTTACTAAAGAGGTGTGGTAAAAACACTACTGCTTTTGTCCAAAGCGGCTGCTAGAATCAACACAAACCAAAAGTTACATAAAGCCACTTTAAGATGAAGATAAGACAAAACCCTTGTTTAAGCCCCAGAGGGAAAATTCAGGATTCATTCATTTAGCACTTTGCAGGCTATCTATCTGTGCTCCAAAGTCTGATTACGTGAATACTAATGAATATCTTTTTGTAGTACTTACAGTAATATCCCATGGTGTTTATATTATATTTTTCTTTGAAATGCCAAATGCTACAGCAGGATAATCTACTCTGGAAATAAAGTTGAAATGTAATTTACTTAAGTTGCTTGTGTTAATTATATTAAGACTAGTGCAGTGCAAAATGTGCCTGTTTGGAACGGGTCAATTGCTTGGCCTGTGGTATTGCTGCTTGTAGAATTCTTCAAAACCAAATTGTACCCCAAAATGACTTACAGAAGGACCCAAAATCACAATGCAACTCCACTGTATAGCCTACTACTGACTTACAGTGTAGGCTACGTCTACATCAGAGGAAGACATTGTACTACTGTATTTACCTGACAGAGAACGCTGCAGATTCAGAATGTAATCACAAAATATCACAATGACAATGTGGAGTAATCAGACATTAGCGTCATGGACTCATGGCAGTGTGCTACCCAACTGGCCCGTTATGAGAGCTAATCAGCACATATCTGCGTTCATCAACCACCAGAACCAGACCGTTTGTGTGTATGTGTGTGTGCGCACACGCAGAGAGAGAGAGAGAGAGAGGGAGACGTTGTCTCGTGTCGTTTGATCGTTAACGTAGTGCTACTTTGCACATTTTTGTGGGCCTGAGGTGTATGTCACATTTTAGCTGCCAAAGCTCTGCTGCTCTCTGTCTCTGGTCCTGCTCACTGCTCACTCAGTGAGCAGAGGGGGAGTGACCAGCGGCTAGAGCGGCAAAAGCCAATGTGTGCTTCTTTTACCGATATCTTTTGCATTTCTTATCCAAACTGCACTTACTCGTGCCCGTAGCAAGACACCTGTCAAGTTTGAAATCCATCAGACTAACGTTTTCGAGAGATATGCGCATAACACACAGACAGACAGACAGTTTCTGCAATTTATAGATAGATGTAGTGACACAGTGAGACAGGGAACAGTGCTGAGTCTCCTGCATGCTGTGATGGTGTGTAAACAGAGACCTTTGAAACACAAACACAAACTGGATGAACTGCAGCTCAGGATTTGCTGTCAGTACCATTTGTCTGACAGGATATCTGCTTAAAAAAAATATGTTCCTCAAGTTGGAAATGGAAATGCAATGTTACATCCCTAGTACCACTTTATGTAATTTCAGACAATATTGGAAATTCATTCAATATTTGTATCTGCAGAAGGGGAGCCTGGGAGAAGAAGTTTGGGAAGCTGTGCTCTAACAGGACAGATGTTTCTGCAGTCACGTCTGTGGAAAGACTTTGATAGACGCTTTCTACTGAATTTATTTCTTTTTTTTGGTATCAGGTTGAATTAGCTACAGGAACAGGCTACATTAGCTGCTACTACAACACCATAAAAACCTTTGACCGAACTGTTGCTCTGTGGGTAATGCAGGCATCAGTTTTTGACAGGAAGAAGGACAATGTTTTTTGATTCCGATAACTTTTTGTTGACTCTGATAATGATATGCTTGCAATGCTGAATTGACGGAAGTTTACAAACAACACACTATGCAACACTCTCTTGCAGTAACAGGCTTACGTTATAACAATCTAACATCTGATCTAGTCTTCAATCGTGAGACCAATCTCACTTTTTTTTTTTTTTTTAAATGTAATTTCCAGAAACAAAACACTTGTTTAAAGGTAACAGAAGAAGAAGCAAGTATTTAGCATGGATGGAAGAAAGACCGCTCCACCTAAAGAAACTTGACAGGGAAATTGTGCCAAACACTAAACATCCAACATGGAGACTTTCAGTTTTCGAGAGTTCATTTGCAAAATAAGATAAAAGCCATTCTTTAAATGAATACGTCAGCAACAGTTTAATTGGCATTCTCTTGAGTGAACAAAAAAAACCTATTTATGAAAAGAATTGAGATATCTTATCAAAACAACCCAACACCAGTGTGATATTCCCTGGATGCATCCATCAAAAATACGTTTATGGGTGTTTTAAGCCCCCAACGTCTCCCAGTCAGCGCTGCCTGGATGGCACTAGGTTTAGGCAATAGTTATGGTTATGGTTATGGTTAGGGTTAGGGTTAAGGTTAAGGTTAGGGTTAGGTGCCTTGAAGTCAACGGTCGCAGCACTGCCTGGATGGAGACACTGGGGGCTTAAAACACCATCGAGCCAAAAATACACAATTGAGGAAAATAAATTTAAACAAATATGTCTCATTTTGCAAGTGAACCCTTCGTGTTTTCTTACCGGTGATTTGCAGTTGTGTTGGCCGGAGCGTGGGAAGGTTTGGACATCGTGCTCTTCCTTTTAAATTGAAACGAGTCGTCTGCGCTGAAGTTCTCCATCGCAGCGACAGAATCACTGGCTGACACTTTAACACAGCTTTTCGGAGCAGTCAGCAGTCCATGTTACATTGTTTGGGAATATTCTGTGTGTCTGTGCTCCACTTCTTTTTTTTCCCTCAAATATATACTGGAGGGGCCTGTCTCGACCCCTGCAAAATAATCATAAAACTGTCTGTGACTGTCTGTGACTGCCTGTACATTGACTCTGTTTGTTTGGTTTCACGATAGTAATATACTGTCCTGTAGACATTTCAATGAACCCTCTTCCTCCTCTTACTGCTCCAAATCTCTTATCAGGGACTATGGTCAATGACTGTGGTTTGTGCTTTCACTGCAAAACATGTTGTTACATGTCAAAGTCATTTTCAAAGGAGTCCTCCAAAATTTCAGGATGGAGGCTGTTGGGAAACAATCCGATCACTATTGTGATTGTGTGGTTCGTATCATCTACTGGCTTGGCCATCTTCATTCTGAAAGCTGTGGCGAGCTTGGAGAACAAAGCGACACAAAGCAGGGTTCAGTTCACAATGTTCTTAAGCAGAGATCTCCAACAGGGGGTTCCGGACCCCAAGGGGGGTCCTCAGAGTGTGTGCAGGGGGGGCCGCCAAATTATGTAAAAAATATATTTTTTTGAAAGAAGAATGAAAAATTAAAATAAGTCTGAAAATATAAATTAATATGAATGGAAAATTTTAATAGCAAAGATCAATTGGCCTATTTGTAAAAAGAAAATTGTTTACACATTGAAAATACGCTTACTATGGTAGCCATACAGTTAATCTTAAGGAGTCACTGTGCCTTCCAGATGCATGTTTAACATTGAAACATGATGCATAAATAATATCCATGTTTATTTCATCCATATTGCCTAGTTTAATATGCAACTTAATTGTATACAATAGATGCAGTATGGGGTCCCTACTCGATCTCTCTTTTAGCTTAGGGGTCCCTAGCCTAAAAGACGTTGAAGACCCCTGTTCTAAAGGTTTAAGAAGACACACGAGGATATATACATGTTCTAACAATCGCTCCATTCACTTCGATGACGTGAGAGTAGATAGATAAGAAAGAGACTCCATAGGAAGGAGGATTAGTTCAAGGTTGGTTCACACCGATACAGCTTTAAGAAGGGAAACAATGTTACAAGTTATGATACAAATTAACACGGATGAGAGAGACTTTGTTCAGAGTTTTTACAGAATGGAATGTAACATATTCACAACAGATGATTTAAAGGTCCAGTGTGTAACGTGTTTAGTTGTTCTTTATCAAAATCTGTGTTGCCCGTTCACAAACTTGTCCTTTTTTTATGAATATTTATCCCCACCATCAATTCCAAGTATTCCTTTTGGCTTGAAATTTTACATTTGCATTTGCATGAACTGGGGTAGACGCTCCATATTCATATTCATATACATATACAGGACATACTGCTCTGCCTTTCACGTTTTCGCTGTCACATGATAAACTCACAGGTGCTGCTAATGCTGCTAATGGGTATCGTAGCTTCCCAGCCCCGGCAAGTTTGAAGAAGGAAACATGGAGGACCACACGTATTCAAAATCCAAATTTCAGGAACAGGAGTCTTCTTCTTCGCCCAGAAAAAGAAAAAGGATATTGAAAAAAACAAGAGACCGTCTTTTTGAAGCGTGAAGGCTTCCGCAGCTGTAATACGTACTTTGAACTGCGTGGCGTGAGAGAGTTGATTGCGATATATGATCTCAACGCTAGATGGGAGAAATTCCTACACATTGGACCTTTAATCTCCAATACGCAAGTGGTGGAATGTAACTAAGTACATTTAGTAATTATGAATCTACCCAGTAGAATACAAAGTATCTAAAATCCATCTATAAGGTACAAACAAATGATCTTACATGTATTTATTTATGATAAAAACTTATATTAATATAATATTCTATAACAATATAATTTTATTTTTAACACTTAAAAGAGTCATTTTGCACAATGAGTACATTTTGCTGATACTACTTTTAGTACTTTTACTTATGTAATGTTTTGAATTCAGGCCCTTACTTGTAGTATTTTTAGACTGTAAAACAGTTAAGTAAAGGATCTGATATACTTCATCCACCACTGTCCAATACAGAGATGGGTGAATATCTTAATATCTTAAATTATGCTTGAAGGTGTGCATATATTTGCTTTGACCACATTTGTCTATGTAACTGAAAATACTTTTCCAATGACACACATCTTATTCAGTTTGATCCCTTTGTACCTGATGGAGAACCAATTTGGGCTAAAATGTACTTTTCTTAGTGTATACGTTGTAATAAGAGCAGATGGCAGAGGAATGTGTCCTTTGGGAGATAAAATAAATGAGGTCCAAGCCAAAAACACTTCTGAACGCTGGCACAAAATACTGGCTCCGAGATTTTAAATTTTGATGTATCATCTCCGCCTTCAAAACCCCACATTGGACATTTCAGAAATGAACTGTCAAGAGCTGCTGCAAAACCAATAACTTCCAATAAATTCCTGCATCTAATTCATTCGCAACAAATGTCTCCCCCTATAGCTGCAACACCACAGCTACTGTGTGTGCAGTCAATGTAATTTCTCCAGGATGTTAAAAGTTTAATATTCTGTTACCAAATGGCTTTGTACTGAATGTGGGCTCCTGGTGTATTTATTGCATCACTCTAAATCCTCATTTATCATATATATTCCCCTTGTCCATTTAGGTGACTCTGATAATGAACTCCTGTCTGTGTTGACTGCTCAGGTTTGCAAAACATTATTCCGTCGTCACAACCACACAGCCACAGAGAAAGATAGGATTTATTTGATTACATCTTCATCACACCAACAGCAGTAACATTAATAATTTGTGGATGTATACACTTGTAATTCAGTTAAGTCAGTTTATTCTGCTTTTTCACTCTTTAATCTGTCTGTCTAAGAAGGTTTTTAGTTTCTATTCTGTGAAGATCAGAGCAGATTAATCCACATATTATTTTAGACGTGTCTACAGGTTTACCTATACTTCAGATTATGCAACCCACAATATTTATATTTTATGATCTATATTGACATACTGTTTGCGTCTCCTTATAATATATTTATTACTACCTCTGATTCTTTATAAATAGCATTGTTTGCCAATAACTGCTTCACTGTAATTGTTGTGCATATGACAATAAAGACATTTGAACTGGTATACTTTGTTTTTTGACATTGTGTATATTTTGGATTTGGACCTTATTGTTATTTTAATATTTTACATGTTCTCCCTTTCCTACTTTGTACTGCAACTGCTGCACATGTATGTCCCTTGGGATAATACAATTCTATCGTATCTGTCATATGGGGCAGCAGACAAAAAGTGTGGTTTTAGTAGTAATGAGTAATTTAGAAATGAATATGATTCTGGATAAATGCATGTAGAAAAATCCTCATTAATATACAATGTAAAGGTGCTTTGAGGCTTCCAATGTCAAGTGTGGGAAAACCATAATAGGGGAAAACCAAAACAAAAATAGGCATGCTCAAAGCTGATTGGCTATGGTCCCACTGCATTGTGATTGGCTGTTTGCCAGGTAGAGTTTTCATTGGCTGGTAGCTGTCAGAGGTTGTTTATAAAGTATGGTATTTTAAAGAAAAATTTAAAAAAACACCTCGGTTCCTACTAGCCGCGGGATATGTTATAAACCAAACCTCTGGTCAATTTCTCAAATGTAACTTTGAGAAATTCTCCAGGACAAAATGGCTAACTGCTAACGCTAGCTAGCTCTTTATTTGCTTCCCTGTTTTATTTGGATTCGGGATGGTAACGTAACCAGTCAAGAACTATATGGTTAAGAACAGGCTATAGGAAACCTTAAACATGTTTCTGAGAGGATTACCAAACATAAAATCAGAGGGACAACTGGCAAAAATTAGCAAAACATAGCTAACGTTACCAGAAACAACAGGTAAGTTAACGTTAAGTGCTCTCAGTCAAATCATCACTTGTACTGTACTTGTGTTATACTTTGTAGGAAATGTGAATGTGTCTTTTTTCACCTAAAAACGCCACTGATTCTTATACTTTATTTTGAAAGGATGTTCAGATAAACTTAATTTCAAATGTTTGGACCTATTCTATTGATTTTTTTCCTTCCTCATCTTTATCATTCATCTGAAACATTTAAATAATCAGAGCTAAGCCATTTGAAAATAAGCACAATACCCTCAGAAATAAACCACAAGTGTTTGGGGTAGTGACTGCACACTTAGCTCTCGAATGTATGTTTAATGATCTTTTATCAACATTCATCAGGCTCACAACAGCATTATTTCCTATAGTAATTTGTAAAAGTGTTGAAATAGGAGCAAATATAGAATAGCCTGAGTACCGGTAATATAATGTCCTGGATATTATTGTTTTCCTAAAATTAAGAGTACTGATACAGATCACAGTAGGTGATTATAGGAATGGAAACTACTAAAATGTTGTCCTCATTGTTTGTTATTGAAAAATAACCAATAGACAGATGTTATAGCTCCCCCTGTGACCAATCAGGGCCATTTCAAAGATCCAGAAAGGAGCAGCCGATTAGATGCATCAGTCCATTACATTTAGTGGACATCCAATCAGTTACACCTGAGTGGATGATTTAACAATAAAGCAAACGCTGCAGCGCCCCCTTGTGGCCAACCCCTGTAGGCCTACTTCTCTGACAGGAATCAGATTCATTTTCTTTCAAAATCAAATTTGTGCCTTCTGAGATATTTCTCAAGCTATAGCCTAGAAATGACATAAAACATTGGATTCACTCTCTAAAATATTATTACAGAAAATAAACAATAAGAATAATATTATATTGTCTTATTTGAATACAGATGTTGCAGTGTGATGGAAGTTCTTTAGTTTTTGTGTTTCATTATTATGTTACATTTCTTTATTTTTTTTTATTTCAGATGGGACCTGGGGCTACATAATACCAAGCACCTCTTGTCTCTGTCAGAAATCCCTAGCTGTCATTCATCCTGTGTTGTAGTTTGTAACGGACTAGGCCTGATCCGGCAGCCTATAACAGACCTGCATGTGTCCACCTATAGCTCGGTGCTGTTTGCCACACTGCGGCGGGCTGACAATGACTTGAATGCTGATTATTGTGAAGATCGACAAAGGACACAAGGAAAGGAGGAGATGAACCGTTTCTTGAGAGCTGGGGAGAATGGAGGGCTGGTGACGGACTGCAGGGAGCTGTCACCCAACCCCACCGCCTCCTCCTCCTCCTCTTCCTCCTCCTCCTCCACCGCCTCCTCCATCTCCATCACCTCCTCCTCCTCCAGCGCCGCTGGCTCAGCCGACAGACACGCGGCCCTGCCCTCGCTCCAGACCCGGGGACCTGTCGGCGGTGGCGGCAGCGGCGGGTCGGAGCCGAGGAGATCCGCGCTTAAACGCAGCCGAGCCGGCCGGGAGGTACGAGAGGAACCGGAGGCGGCGGCAGCGGATCTCTCAGCGGCTGCCGTTGCGGTGTGCGTCGGGGTCGGTAAGCAGCAGCAGCGTCGGGAGGCTCAAGGACGCAGCGTTGGTGGAGGTGGAGAAGGTCTGGAGATGATTTCAGCGGTCAGCAGAGACGCGGGCGGCGGCAGGAGCGATAGCAGCAACAACGGTGTGTCCGAAGTGACCACGGCCTCACCTGCGACATGCGCCAAAGGCAAGGAGGAGAGGAAGGGGAAAAACGTGATCCGGGGCTGGAAGAGGGAAAGAGACAGGGACTCCGCCGCTCCTCCTGTCCGGACGAGGAAGGAGAAGCCCGGCGATGGCTCGTCTCCTCCGCCCTCCCTCTTCCTCCCGTCGTCCGCCCTGCCCGAGCATCATCTGTGCCGCGACGGCCCCGGACACTGCCACTGCGCCGCGCCGGAATCTAGGATCATGGGAGATAATAGCAACATTAACAACGTAAACAATAACAATAATAGCGGGAGTAACGGCGGCGGCGCTGCCAATAAAACTGCGCTGGATTGTGGAGTTAAAAGCGGCGGCAGCGCTATTGTTGTCAGACGGCAGCATGACGACACGCCGGCGGCCAAGAAACACAGAGGAACCGAGAAGGTAAGCAGCTTTGTCTGGAGGCCAATAATATAAATCAACAACACAAAAACAAACACATCAGATATCACCTCACACCTGCAGCTGCTTCATCTATATGTTAAACATCATGTTCACATTTAAAGGCGGAAACCATTAAAATAAAAGGGTAGAAAGGAAATAGTTTTGATATTCAGAGCACACACAATCAGTCAGATGCAGGTGTGAAGGCCACAAAGACGCCTGTACAGCAGCAGACACACAGCAGGAATGTTTAAATGGATGGAGATTGAGGTGGAGGTGGAGGGATGACCGCCTGCCTCCCTGCCACATGATATTTATTTCCTATTGTTGTTGCCCAGCTGGTGTCATTGTTCCCAGTCTCCCTGTCTGTCTGCTGATATTTACCGTGCTGATGTACAGAGATGAGATTTTTTATTGTTGTCTTTTTTTTTTCTTTTGGAGGGGAGATTAAGAGAGAAGGATGAGATGGGAGGCAGCCGCAGCAGTGTGTCCTCCATCTCCATCCTTCTCCTCCTCCTTTCAGTACCATTTAATCTAGTCCTCCTTGTTTTTGCTGGAGATTAAAGGAGAGAGCAACTATTTACATGTGCAGCAGCAACTCAACAAAGGCTTGAGGAAATAAGAATGTTCCTCTTCTGTAAATGCTCTTTTTTTTTGTTAAATCTGCACAGGCTTTGTTTGCTTATTTAATTTGGGAAAATACCCATCATGTCAAAATGGATCAGGTGTTAGAGTGCGGGTCAAAAATGTTTTTAAATAAGACATAATTACTGCAGGTTGACAGGTCGCACTGCTGAGGTTTAACAAACCACTCTGAGCTCCATTTTTGAGTTGTTTTTAAGGGTCTTGCAGGGATGTTGCCACTTGTGAAATCATTTTGGGGGTTTTAATAAGTCATCCGCATGAAAGACTAAGATGGAGGAAGACGGGTGGAGAGGTGAAGTGGGTAAAGAGATGTTTGATAGAGAGGGAGGAAATGGACGTGACAGCAGAAGACATAGGCTGGAAGAGTCTAAAAGAGATAGAAAGAAGAAAAAAAAAGAAACCTATGAAGGATGTCCGGAAGGAGTTTTTTTTTGGTTGTTTTCTTTGTGTGAACGCAGGATGAGATGAGGCAGGAAAAACCGAAGCATCCTCCCTGCTGCTGGCAGATGCTGCTGACAGGAGGAACGCTGGCCTGCCCCGGCTGCTTTGTTTATTTGTTGATCTGAAGGATTCCCATTTGGCTGTGAAACACACACACACACACACACACACACACACACACACACACACACACACACACACACACACACACACACACACTCCCCCTGAGCTCTATAGTGACTGTAATTCATTCTCTGTCAACAGTAATCTGGGACGCACTGAAGAGTTTAGTGTCCTGTGATGGTTGCAGTGGAGCTTCAGAGGCAGTTACACCTTGAAACACTAAAATCTGACATTAAATTTGACATTAAAGGGATCATTTAAATCTTTTGAAGTGGGCTTGTATGAGGTACTTATCCATAGTCAGTGTATTACCTAGATGGCTGTCGGCACGCCCCCATTTTAGAGAAGCAGACAGGAGTACCGACACGGAAGCTAAGCAATGTGAGTTTTATTTGTTCTGGCAGACACATCTGCCAAATAAAACACAAGCTCGCAGATTTGGTTGGCTCCCAGGCTATATCATTTTGGTATCAGTACCAACATTTGAATCGTGGGAGATAGAAGCAACAAGACAGATACATACTACTTAGAGTTAAATTGCATTTTAAGGGTTTGGAAAAATGAAAGACTTTTTTTTAAATAAAAGACGGACTATTCATTATTCATTATTTTGTCAAAGAGAGTGCTTGCAACACTTGGGCACAATTTTTGTGTCTTCTTATAGACCCTCCTGATGGCAGATATTTTCCACCTGTCATGGAAAAAACAGTTCAGTTTCAACTAATGAATGGTTATAAGTTAGACCCACGTTGTAAAAATGTCAGCTCAGGTTTGTTGTTGTCAGGAAATGTTTAAATGATATCTCCTTGGGAAAGGAGCCTTTTCAAGTCAACTGTCTGGTCAATGATTGGCAGTTCTCTCCGTCGCCCCTGCAGGCATCAACATGAACCCTTCCTACAACTAATTGGTTGAACGCACTGCTCGCTACACTGTCATTGTGGTCTTTGCTTCGGCTTTGAAAACCGCAGAAGTGTATGGCGGCTGAAAAAAACATAACATTTCTTTTTAGTTAAACACAATCCAGACTGCTGTCCACCTGCTCTGACATGCTCATGTCTGCACTCCTCTTCATTTCCACATACAAACTGAGTTGCTGAGTTGCTGTTGATCGAGGCTGAAGTTCGTAAACGTCACTTCTCATTTCGCACCTTGGTGTGAGCAGCTGGATGTGTTTTAATTATTCTTAAAACACTTCCATTTCTGTTTCCATTTTTACAGCTTTAGAGCTGTAACACCTTCTTGTACGATTCAACTCAATCAACTCAAGAATGTGAGACTTGATGATGCATTTAATTTAAATTGAATGGAAATTGGATTAAATAGTTACACCCCTGCTGACAGGAACAGAAGCGCTGAATACATGATGTAGTTGTACAAAGCCTGGATGTTACACAACGCTTACAATTGACATTCTAATTACTATACAGAACCATATATGAAATATATTTTACAGATAAGGCAGAGGTCCTTGCGTCCTCAGTTAAAAGTGATACCTTATAGCCTTTTTTGTGTCTACACAAATTAGGGCTGGGCAATATATCGATATTATATCGATATCGATATATGAGGCTAGATATCGTCTTAAATTTTGGATATTGTAATATCTTGATATGACACAAGTGTTGTCTATTCCTGGTTTTAAAGGCTGCAATACAGTAAAGTGATGTCATTTTCTGAACCCAACAGACTGTTCTAGCTGTTCCATTATTTGCCTTTACCCACATAGTTATTATATCAACATAACTGATGATTAGTTATCAAAAATCTCATTGTGTGCATATTTTGTGAAAGCACCATTTGTCAACCCTACAATATCGCCACAATATCGGTATCGAGGTATTTGGTCAAAAACACGGGGATATTTGATTTTCTCTATATTGCCCAATATTGCTCTAACAAAATGGCGTTTCAGCCACGTTTTTCAGTCCGTCTCATGCACATCTGATGGAATAGATCTGCTTATATTTTAATCCTACAGCTGTCTACACAGGCTGTGTAACGTATTTTTTCATCTTTAAGTTTATTTTCTGCTTCCCCTCCTTGCAAAATGCCAAATTCTGACTTGCAGATGCTTTTTTGGGATCTCGTAAGCAGCAATGGTCAACGGGTATTTCACTCCCCACTCCTCCCGGTATCTGCAGTAACGTGTTTTGGCTGTCCCGGGACACCAATGTCAGCGATGGCACTAATGTATGGCTAAAAACAGCCATAATTCATGTAAGTTACAGACATAACAGTGCCCGTCTCTGGGAAACACCAAAATTATGTTTCCTAACGATCTGTATTTAATGTTTTACTTATCTAAGTCTGGGTTTGTCCAATAATTGCTAGTAATATGGGAAGGTCCCGAATTTTTCCAGACGTCTGGTCACCCTAGGCACAGCGATGCTTTGAGCTAAATGTTAGCATACTGACATGCTGAATATATAATGTTCACCATGTTCACCATTTTAGTTTAGCACGTTAGTATTATAACATTTGGTAATTAATTAGCATTAAACACGAAATCCAGCTGAGGCCGATGGGAATGTCATTAGTTATGCAGGTATTTGGTAATAAACCAAAACCTAATGAAAAAATCAAAATGTTGACCTGATGATGGTGCTAGATGAAAAGTCTGAGTGTCACCAAAGTTATTACATTTCATCCTGAGGGGAAGATGAATGATGAGCCACATGTCGTGTTTCATTCAATAAGCTGCTGAGACAATTCACTTAAAACCACAAAAATAAACCTCATGATGGTGCTAGAGGAAAAGTCAGAGGATCACCAAAAAGTCAGTAGGCTTCAACCTCTGGGAATCATGAATGTCTGAACCAAATGTCATTACAATCCATCCAATAGTTGTTGAGATATTTCAGTCGGGGCCAAAGTGGTGGGATGACTGACCCGCATTGGAGTTGTGCTGCTAATGCTCTCATGGCTAAAAATATACAAAGAAAAGATGTAAAGATCTTTAAAAAAACCACTGAAATTATCAAGCTTCCATTTAAAATCTGATGCAGCCTCGTTGGCAGAAATAAAAAGCAGTTCTTGTGCTGCTGAAACTCAGACTGCCATCTGCATGATAATAAGATGCACTTGGGTTGTTCGGTGAATGACAGCGACTGCTCTGCTATCACTTCCTGTCTGTCAGTGTGGATCCCTGCAGGCTGGATGAGGATGAATCAACAAACACAAATCCTGCTTCTGTTGGATCCGATTGGTTTATCATAAATTCTGATCACTTCACAGGAGCGTTGACATGCACGTCAGTATCCGGTTATTCCTCAGGACTCTTGAGTGGTTTTAACATCGTATCCTGTTTACTGTAACCGTGGTGAGCTCGCCTGACGGCTGTGTTGACAGCATCTCGTCAGTCATCCCGTTTTTACCTGATGGGGTTTTAACAGGTTTTGTACAGGCTGGGTTTCCATGGCGACTATGACAGTGTTTAGTTTATTCAGGGAGAGGTGCGACCAGGGTGTGATGTCGCATGTAAACAGCTGATCCCGAGTGAGCGAGCATCAGGACGGAGAGTGATGAGGAGAGGTTCGCGTAGTGTTATAGCAGCATCACAGCTGTTATTATTCACCTCACCAGAATACAGAGGAGGAAGACGTACTAAAAGTAGCAATACAACAGTGTAGATATACTCTGTTACAAGTAGACAGTTACAAGGCTGCACACTATATCGTTTGTTTATCGTCATCGCAATATCAAGTGGCGCAATACACACATCGCGATAGGCTGTGACATATCCAGATAGACACTCAAGAGATTTTTTGTGTTAGTTGAAAGAGAATATCGGTAGAAAACTGCTCTGCAAAATGTAACTGTCATTCTTTTTTTAGTGGTGCCTTTTATGTTAATTTCACTGTTCAATTTGTTGTATTTTAGCAGAATATTGAAAGCAGCAGAAATGCAGAACTGAGTACACTTTAATATGTTTATTTATCGCAAGTAATATCGTAATTGCGATATTCAACAACGGTATCAGATATTGCACATTTTCCTCATTTCCTCAAAAAAAATAAAATGACTTGGACTTGAACCTCTTTGGACTCGGTCTTGACTCGGTCTCGACTAGTCCCGGCCTTAAACTTGTCTTGGACTCGACAAAGGTGGACTTGACTACAGCCCTGGGGTGTCATTTATAAAACTGTGCGTAAGATCCTTACTAAAAGTGTACGTACGCCCAAAAGCCAAAAATGGCGTACGCCAAAAAAAAGTCAGACTGATAAAACCCTGCTTAGGCACACCTGTAAGCAATGCTCCCTTTATAAATCACAGATTACCTACAAGTGTGCATATGTGAATCAGCCTCATTTCCCGCCATGTACACGGCCATTTTCTACCATAAATAGTCAATGCAAAGCTCCTCATAAATGCTGATAACTATGTTAATGACCCTGGCCGTTGTTCTTTCGTCAGATGCTCGGGAATTGCTGCAAATCAAAATATATTTTCGGCCTGTTCTCCCTCAGTGTAGGGAAACCTGATCTATAGACTACCTATATTAATAATACCCTCCAAATTGGCAGGCATTACAGTACTCAGGGACATCTTCGATATACCAGACCTATATGATAAGATTTAACAGAACTTTATATTATATCCAAACAAGCCTTAGTGATGAAGTTAAAGATTATGTATTATATTTATAAAAAAAACACTTAGCTGTCTGCCATTTCCCTCTGGAAACAGCCGGTTGCCCCCAGAGTGGCGGGGACCTGTATTTGGACCGGGATGGTTGTCAGTCCAGTCCCGGCACGTTGCCCTCTCTACTGGACCCAATTCAGTACATAGATCATCGTCATGGTCCCTGAAGCCTCTTTCTCTCCTGATTCTTCAATTGGCGTAGTCCTCCTGCAGTGCCAGCAGTGCCATCATGCAGCGTGCATGATGTCGGTATGGATGAATATTAATTTGGGGCGTTTTACTGACTATTTAAGGACAATTATGGCAAAGCTGCGCCACATGTAGAGTCGATTGTGATTTATAAAGGGAATCTGGCGTAGGACGTGCGTGGGAACGGTTTTATAAGTCCGAATATTTCTGTGCGTACTCACATCCTATGTTTTGTCCGTACGCCACTTCTGACGCAAATTTCCCTCACAGTTTTATAAATGAGACCCCTCCATTCAAATGTTTACTTTAGTAGAAACACAAAAGTATGAGCATCAAGATGTACTTAACAAGGCATATCAGGTAATTAAAATGGTTTTGTCTTTGTGTTTGCAAGCTCATGTCAAGTCATGTCGGTGATCAACAGCCTGGAGCGACGCTCGCTGAGCAGTGATGTAACACAAATTATTTTGAGCCAAAGCTTCTCCCAATTTCACAGCTGAGGAAAGCAAGCTTTAATGTCCGCATTGTAGTCAAAACATCAGATTCATATTCGTGAACACATTAAGAATAAAGAAAAAAATATGCTGGGAAACACAGATAAGTTCTTTATGCTGCAAATTCAAAATTATTATTTAAAGTTGTTGATTTGATCTTAAAATTCAGCGTCACCAGATCTTTCAGGTGACACTTTCAACACAGAGGTTCATTGACAATTCATGTTTCTCACGTTCACCACATTACACTGATGTGTTAATGATGCTAAAAAGACGAGAGAGAAAAATCCATGTTAATCACACCTCTTAATTCAACATAGATTTACAGTGTGACAAAGACAGGGATGTTGTGAATTAAGATTTTTTTTTTGTTCTTTTGGCTCACAATATTCTTTATCCGGTAAATTCTTTATTTAACACGATTTAATTAGCACTTAATACCTAGTATGATATGAAAATAGGCATTTTAAAGAGAAAAATGCAACCATAAATCTTTGTTTATTAGCGGTTGTTTATCTTCTGGTGATGACAGGAGTTAATAGTGAAGCGTTCTTTTTCTGTAGCGTCTTATCATCAAACAAAAGGTCAGCGGCCCTCAGCAGGATTCAAACTCACCCCACACGTGTCCAGTCTGCACCTGATAATCATCAGCACTTTGATGTTGTTTATCCTTTCATTTTCACAGAATATTGGCTGGAGCAAACGTCAGTCAGCGTCGTGCTTACAATTAGTTATTTCAATTAGTTATTTCAAAAACACAACACTTTTTCTCAAGGCACAAAATGTCTGCTGTCTCCTGACTCTTGATGTGGATTTCTTAGCGGGGACAAACCCGCCGGGGATCTGACTCATGTCTGCTGAGACGTCAGATCTGTCATGTGCAAAGACTTGTGTTAAGCTGTGAGTCATACCCACAGAATTTAACAAGGAGTGAGCATTTTATTTAAAAGGGTCTGTACCTCTCTGTGTAAAACTATGACAAATGTCAATCACACAAAAGTGACTAAAGAATCACTCAATATGTGATCGTGCCAGACTAGAACATTGATATTAAAACATAAAATATGTCATTCTCTGCCACTAGGGGTCTCTCAATCAAAACAATAACAAAAGTTGGAGTTTGCCAATTTCACATGGAAAAGCAAGATCATACGATTAATTATCAAAGGTTGGCGTTTAAATTTTCTGTCAATCTGCTAATTGATTAGTGATTCACGGTTTACAAACTCTCTCTGTTCTCTATGAGGGAGGAAACTACAAACTACTTGCATGTTGCAGAATCTGAACACTGTGCTCGACATCATGTTGTTCATCAGGATTTGGCTTCCTCAAAAGTCAATGCTTAATAATCCACGAGCCACGTCACGGCTCGTCCCAGAAGCGTGTGTGAAGCGTCTCTCCGCTTCGCTAAAGATACGCGCCAGGTCAATTTTCGCGCGAGCTGCGGGCCGTTCACACAGCTGGGCAGGAAGTGAAACAGCGAGAATATCCAAATCCAATATTCAATTTACCAGGTTAGTAATTCAAGTGATTTTGGAGTGTAGTCTTCTCTGCACAGCACATAGAAGATGTATCTGGCTGAATAACTTCAGTATTAGAAGAGGTGGCTCAATCATTAATTTTACCCCAGATTTGTACTTTGATTAGAATATTGTTGGAAGAGAGATGAACCTTTCAGTTCAGGTATTGATGGGAACTTGTCTCAAAAGGTGCTGCTTACCATGAGCTTTTGGGAGAATCATGTTTTGAATTCAAAACCAGAAATAATGCTGCTTCTGACTTGACTCACAAATGAGCGAGCAGGATGTATTCAGGGTCATGCTTATTCCAGAGCGACTGAAGACCATTTTTTAATCCTTGAAGACGATTTTCTTGTATTTGACCTTGTTCATTTTCTTCCTCTTGCTAAAGAAGGAAAGCGTCAATTTAAAGCTCAGTGTAAAATCCAGCTTTAATGTCAGTGTTACAGCTAGGAGTGTAACAATACATCAATCTCAATCGATATATATATCGATTCAAAGATCCACGATCCAATATCATCGATGCAAAGTGAAAATATCGATACATATACATACATACATGCATACATGCCCCTTAATTTATTTTTTCACACTTTATATTTACTCTTTTTATTAAAGGTCCCATGGCATGGAAATTTCACCTTATGAGGTTTTTTAACATTAATATGAGTTCCCCCAGCCTGCCTATGGTCCCCCAGTGGCTAGAAATGGTGATAGGTGTAAACCGAGCCCTGGGTATCCTGCTCCACCTTTGAGAAAATGAAAGCTCAGATGGGCCGATCTGGAATCTGCCCCTTATGATGTCATAAGGAGGAAGGTTACTTCCCCTTTCTCTGCTTTGCCCGCCCAGAGAATTTAGCCGTCCATGAGAAAGAGAGACATCATGGCTTGCAAACGAGCAAAGCATGGCAGTTGGTCAAGGCCACACCCCCACCCTCCACCTTGCCCCCCCTCTCTCCTCCTCAATAGCATTTAAAGCTACAGACACAGAAATGGCACATCCTAAGGAAAGCTCATTGTGGGACTGGCTCTAGTGGCTGTAATTCTGCACCAAGGCTGAATTTCAGGAAAGAGACTTCAGATACAGTATTAGGGGACCACTAAGGCCTATATAAAAGAGACTTCAGATACAGTATTAGGGGACCACAAAGGCCTATATAAAAGAGACTTCAGATGCAGTATTAGGGGACCACTAAGGCCTATATAAAAGAGACTTCAGATACAGTATTAGGGGACCACTAAGGTCTATATAAAAGAGACTTCAGATACAGTATTAGGGGACCACTAAGGTCTATATAAAAGAGACTTCAGATACAGTATTAGGGGACCACTAAGGTCTATATAAAAGAGACTTCAGATACAGTATTAGGGGACCACTAAGGTCTATATAAAAGAGACTTCAGATACAGTATTAGGGGACCACTAAGGTCTATATAAAAGCATCCAAAAAGCAGCATGTCATAGTACCTTTAAAAAGAATAGTTTGTTTTGAATTTAAGTGTCTGGAAGACCTTGGTAATAAAATTGTCAAATCATATTTTAGTGGCTTTTTTGTGTAACTGTGTTAAATGGGCATATGTATCGTCTCATATCAATCGCAGGCCCATGTATTGAATCAAATCAAAATTGTAGCGTAACAGACTTTAAGAAATCAGCAAATTTCATATCGTTGTCCAAAGAATCAATACAATAATGTATCGTGATAAAACCTGTGATTTACACCCCTAGTTACAGCACAGACTGTTGCTGGTGGAGGAGTTTTGCTTTGGTCTTGTGTGTCGCCTCCACTGTGCTGTGATTGACAGGAGATTATTGGCTGGAAACATGGAAATCAGACAGGCAGAAGGCAGAGGTAGCCCCCCCCTGGTGAATTTTAAAAGAAACCTGAAGCTTCAGAAGTTTTTCAAAATGAGCAGGTGACCTTGATGGTGTCTTTTTTCTTCTTTTTTCTTTAACATCTCAGTATGCCGCAGTTCCTCTCTCCATCCTGAGGAGAACTTTATGATGGAGATATGCAGCAGACGCAATTTCTTTAAGACTGCAAGGGAAGCTCAGCTTCCCTTAAACTGTCAAAAAATGAATGGTCAAATATGTACTATTGGGTTAACATTTTATTGACTAAAAATGCATTAGAACACATTCATCTCGAAGACGAGTTCGTTCAGAATCAGCTACATATAGCAGGTCGACTGACTCAATTTCCTTCTCATACATTCCCGTAGCGTCACAGTGCATTTCCCTGTTGAAGCCTAGCGTCCATTGACTTCAATGGGGCTGCTTTGAACAGTTTTTTTCAGTGCTTCGAAACTAGACGGTCATTGGATAAATGCTGCGATTATGTCCCGCCCACGGACGCTCAGCGTCTCTGGGGGTGAATGGAGCAGTGGGCTGGCCTGGCCCTGGGCTTCTGCGTGATGATTGGAGGGTCTGTCGAAAGAATGCATCTCGTTTTGATTGACAGCGATTTTGTAATTAAAAGTCGCCGAAGCTATTCGAGCTCACAGCTCAGTCCCATCTAGCCAATTTTCATCATACATTTCATACAATTATACAGCACATTCCTTGTTTCAGTTTAACCTAATTCCCACATGTCCTTCTCCGAGTTTAATAATGTTTTGTTAGATCGTTCGTTCATTCATTCATTCATTCATACAGCTAGGCTAGTGTCGTAGGGGTGAACTAGCCAGCAGAAAAACTGCACACGATGGCAGACAATGCTAATATTGTCGACCTAATTTTGGCAAAGCCATTTGAAAGTCTTCCTTACGAGGAGAAACTTAGAATTAAACAGCAGGGCAGATCAATACCTAAGATTGATTTAGTGCAAAAGATAGGGCAAAGTAACAGGTCTTTTCAGCTCTCCTGGTATGACAAAGTTAGCTGGAAGTGCCGTGACAAAGAAAATGTACTGCTGGCCATGCACCTTGACAAACCATCTCACGGATATTATAAATAATTATTATAATACTTATTATATTATACATTATTAGACTAATAATTATTATTATTATATATATTATTATAATATTATTATAAATAAATGGACAATTTCTATTATGTAGGCCGAAAATAAGCTTCTCCTCTTTGAAAGACCAGCAGCCGCCACTGATCTGCAGGCTTCTGTTCTTCTAGTTCGGAACAAAACCCGTTTCACCCCATAAACATGGTGGGGTTCATATGGTGAATTTCAACAAGCAATATGTTCAGAGTCAGTGAAGATGTTCATGTAATCAATTCCCATTAGATATAGTCTCGTCCTGTTGTAGCTTCAGTTTACATTTTTTAACATATTTTGATTCTGATTCATATTACTGTTAAGGTGTGTTTAGACAGAAAGCAAATAAATGTTTTGCCTTGAATCATTCAGACAAATTTGACTGGACCATGTGTTTGACCGTGTTGTGTCGCCAAAACAACCAATGTAGAAGGAGGCACCTACCGTGTCTGTGTTCAACCATGTCTCCCTAAAAATGATGTTCCCATACAACAAAACTGCATTCTCAATTAACGTTTTGAAGGTAACTCAATTTTCCAGCGACCAGCGCACGTTGTGAAACAGTCGCTGTTTAAAACACGTGCTTAACGTTATGAATTGAAACAAACCTACTTGGTTAAGTTTAGTAAAAAATCATAGTTTGGACTTTGGCAGACTTTCATTAGATATGTTATTGAGAATACAGTTCTGTCGAACGGGAAGGGCTGCTGTGTCTGTGTTCAGCTCAGCTTCAGACTGATCTGAGACCTCAGCAGAAACTGCAGTTCCCTTTCAGTCGATCTCTTTTTTCCTAATGTCTGTGTTTCTTTTTAAAGTAGATTCATGGGGCGACCTCTAGCTCACCCAGTAAGAGCGTGCGGCCCATGTAGGCTGAGTCCTTTGCAGCGGCATCTCTCTCGCACCTTTCCTGTATATCCACTGTCACTCTGAAATAAAGGGAGAAAGCCCCCAAAAAATGATCTTTATAGTAGATTCATGAAGCCCCACGATAAGTACACATTTGTTCTCTCAAGTTGAAACATTTTCAGCTTGCACAAATTGCCTTAGCATCAGTCCCTGGCAAATTTGCATGTATTGGTGCCCTTCTACCAATTTCCATTGTGCAACGCGCTCTATCTGAGTGTGGGCAGAGTCTCTTCAGATAATGGGGCAGAGATTTGTCTGCCAGTTGTCTGTCACAGGTTTTAATTTACTCGTCAAACCTGAACGCACCCAGATCAGGACCACCATGCTCAGCATGGCTTTGTGGACCAGCACAAACAGGAGACTCTGTTTCTGCTCTGGTGTTATTTACTTCTACCATCAGTTTAATGCTGTAAAGCTAGAGGCCTACAGCTTTCAATATACTGGAAACAAAATGAAACTGCAGTGTTGGTGCCAGATTGCAGCCAAATGAAAGTCATGTTAACTTTAAAAATACCAAATGTCATCTGTCTCATAGTTAGCTTTGGATTGTCAACCTCACCCGTCTGAATCTTATTTATCCTTATGTTGGGACAGCTCAGTCGATTTGTGGTAAATAACCTATACGGTCTTTATATATAATATACTCAACAACTATGGACTAGATTCCTAATAAAATTGTTGTTGATATTCATGGTTCCCCGAGTGAGATCCCGAATGATTTTGGTGGCGCCCTGAACTTTCCTCTAGCAGTACCATCATGGTAAAAAAGGCCAGTTGGATATATTTATATAATATAAAAACCAATGTTCAGATTGCCATGAAATGTAATTGTAACTCACATTCCTGTTATTTCTGCATGCCACAGTGAGGTTTTGCAAATGTTATGGAAAAATAAATGCCAAAAATTGTAGTTATTAGAAAAGCTTCATAACGAGGTGTAGTGTAACCAGTCAAAAATGATTAGTCCCACAATAAATATGTGATCAATCATGTGCATCATTAGAGCTACGTGGTTGAGACTAAAATGCCAATATTTGCTCAATATATTGGCGTTTTGATTAATTGGCAGAAACATTTGACTTGGTAATTAGACAGACGCTCAAATACAATAGAAGAAGAACAAGCGTACGAGGATTAAAAGTCAGCGCTGACAGCATTGTTCTCTAATGGAGGCACAGAAGATAAGTGTGTTTTCAGAGCAGTACAACAGGCCATGTGGAGGCTGAGAGTCCATTAGGTATCAATGCCAGCTGGTGTGAAAGGGCTTCATGGTACGACGTTATGCCCACGCGCTCGGCTCTGCATTCATTCACCACAGCCTCCACTTCTGAAGGAAACAGCCAGCGTCTGTCGTTCTAGGAATCACCTCGTATCCTCCTCTCTGCTGCCTTTCATATTTTATTTAACTGCAGCTTTCCTAACATCTTGTTCCTTTCTACACACATCGGGGTTCTAGTTCTCTCATCTAAAATCCGATTAAAGATTCTTTCATCTGAGTCGATCAGTGTGGTGAAATATAACTGAGGAAATATGGTCCAGTTGTGGCTAAAAGCTGCTAGTATGTGTTGTTGAAGCGTTCTTCACAGCACAAAGGAGAGTTTGTACATAACACCTTGATTTTCTCAGGTCTAATATAATGTTTTTCCAGATGTTGAGCATCAATGGGCTACACACATCTGTTTGTTCAAGGTGTAGCTGCACTACATTTGCTGCAATGTGTAACTGCACCAGAAATATTATGTTAAAAACAAATAAATACAACTCCAGTTTTGTGTGTTATGATTAGACACCACAGTCTGTAGACAACAGTCAGTTTTCAGTTTTTACGGGAAAACAAATTTAGATTTATGGATAAGATAATCACATCAAATAAATTATACATATACAAAATATGTACATATTTAAAAGGCCTGCCAATCATTTGTCAGCTGTTACTTACAGTATTTTAGGTGATTTGCCAAACTTATTGTAGATTTGTTCACCAAATGCTTTCTCCTGGGGGGAATTGTTAGGTCTATTTATTACGAGTGTGGTCTAGACCTAATTTAAGTAATCTAAGTGTCCTGAGATAACTTCTGTTATAATTTGACACTATAAACAAAATATATAATGATATACCAGTGTCCTACAAAGAGCTGGACACCGGGTATTACATTTAGGGAACAAAAACTCTTTATTAAAGGTGCAATATGTAATACTGACAGCTAGTGTTTAAGATAGTTAGTGCAGTACAAATTCAAAATACTGGAGAGAGTCGTCTCCCCCGCCCCCTCCTCCCCAGACTCGAAGTTCACGGAGGTTGCCAGGCTGAGACCACAGCATCCACAACAATGTTGCTAGACGCTTGTCTCACGTAGCCAGACATTACTTCACAGCACAGCGTAGTAGCTAACGTTAGATGCTGGTCATAATAGCCCGTGCTAACGCGGAGCTCTGTACCCAACTGACAGGTACACTTTTTCAGCTTAGAATTACGGTAGGAACCGCTAAAAACACAACAACCTCGCTGTCCTCTCCACCCGACCGACAGACACACTTCCTAGGCTTAGAATTGCGGTAGGAGCCGCTAAAAACACAACAACCTCGCTGTCCTCTCCACCTGACGGACAGACACACTTTCTCTGCTTAGAATTACGGTGAGAACTGCTAAACACACTGCAAACTCACGGTCCTCTCTTTCCAATTTACAGCCCCCCTCTCTTGGCTTAAAATAACTCACCGTTGCCGGCTACTGCCGCTGAACAGGCTACACGTTGTAAACAGCCGTGGCCCGTTTGCCTGGTCCTCCGGTAACGTTAGCTAGCAGTTAGCAGGGTTAGCATGGTGGCGTTAGCCCGGACCAGTCGAGATCACTTTACTGGCTATGTCTCAATTGATTTTGCAAGATAACCAACGTGGGTACTGTAGCTATATAATTCAATGTGAGTAGCTACACGAATGTTGAAATGACATAAAATGCCCGTCCCTTGTAGCCGTGATAAATTAGCCTGAAGCTAATGCTTACCTGTTCAGGAGGAAATTAGCCAACTCTGCGTCCTTTTGGGCTCTAAGCTGTCTCCATCTTTCAAATACATCTCCAGTATTTACCCAGGGTTTGTTACGTCTCTGGTCACGCAACTGAAACATTAAACAACGTTGATGCTGTTCGTTTGTTTGCTGCTTTCATGGCTGTACTAACGTTACAGCTGTAGTGCGCTGGGTTTACGTTTTTACAGGTATATGTATATCTGGCAACCCAGCCTGGCTGTCAAACTGGGCAGTTAATGCCAACACACAGGCCAAAACACAAACAGAAATTCTGTCACGGAACGGAAATTTCAAAAGGAGAAAATACTAGCATTAGTGTTGTTGTCAGAAAAGATAGTCTTTCAACTTAGCATGTTTCCTTAATATCTGATGACGCATTGGGGTCATTTTTGGATTTATTACAGTAAATATATTACATATTGGACCTTTAAGATTAGTAAAGTTTTTGTTAAATGTTAATAAAATAAACTTGTGCTGTCTCAAATTACTTTAGAATATTTATATTAGTTATTTATATACCAAGACCATGACGTTTCCCTAACCTAAACCAAGTGTCTAAATATTTATAAAATATATAGTTTAATTAACATTTTGCAACTTGGCAAATATGTTTAATTAACATGTCCTCGTGTTGATAGAAAACATAATCTGGGAGGTATTACGTTTCCTTCAAAACATATTTACTGTTGCATATTAGCTGGATATAAACACAATTTCTAGAAGACAGGATTAGCAGTCCAACATCTGGGAGCTAACAGTCACATCTGGGGTTGTTGTGTGATTAAAGATAATAGGTCTCAATAAGCATACATTTGCTCTTGTACTGTATGTTGTAAGTATGATGTCAGTGGCAGTTATTGTGATTGACCAGTTCACTCTGCCATCTTACAGATTTCCTTGTAGTAACCTGATTGAGTCTCTTGTATATTAAAACAGTCTCTGGTGTTACATCAGCTGCCAGATTGAAAGCCTGTCTCAGTTCAGATGCTTTAAAATTATGTCGTTATGAAACACTCACAACTCTGGGAGATTAATTTATGCAGAATTGGGGGGAACATAATTGTTAATGGTTGATTGTGCAGCGCTGGTGTTGGTGAAGGAAAGAAAGTGGTTGTTAGTTTTGCAGCAGCAGGAGTTATTATGGCAGTGAGTAATGTCATGCCATTAGAGCTTGTCATTCAATAGGAAGGTAAGTGACGTGCGTGTGTGAATGTGTGTGCGTGCGTGTGTGTGCGCGTGTGCGTGCGTGTGTGCTCTTATAGTGATACTGTAGGAGGGGAAAAAGAGAGCAGAGAGATGAGAAAAGCTGGAGAGACAAAATGGGAAAAAAAAGATGGCTACCATTCGCAAAAAAACACAAAACATGTGCCACACAAACACACACTCAACACACACACACACACACACACACACACACACACACACACACACACACACACACACACACACACACTACAATACATCCTCTTTCAGCAGCCTGACAATAAAGACAGGGATGATTTCTGTCTGGGAAAAAAAAACTGCCAGTGTGGCTGCTTACTGGGGGATTTAATAGGAGGGGATGAAGACAAGAAGAAAGAAAGGGAGAGGGGGAAGGATAGCATGGAGGGAAAGAGGCAAAAGAAGCAGAGGAGGTGGATTAAGAAGCACGGTGGAGTGAGAGAAGGAGGAGGAAAGGAAAGACAAGCAGAGTGGTGAATAAAAGGAAGAAGAGAAAATGGTAAACGAAGGAGAAGGAGGAGTAGAGGATGGCGCATAGGTGGAAGAAGAGGAGAGGATGAGTAGAAAGAAGAAGAAGAAGAGATAAATGCAGACAGCAATTTCTCATCAAACAAGTCGACACAGTTCAGTTTTGCAGCTTCTGTAAACACTCCTGCAATCCATTAACAGAGCTGGAAGAGAGGGCGGATGGATGAAAAGATAGATAGATGGATGGATGGATAAAAAGATGGATGATGGATGAAAAGATAGATGGATGGATAATTGGATCATTGGTTTGATTAAAATTATTCATTGGCATTTTAGAACACATACAACAGGATTTTATCTGTAGTCTCTGAGTCGCATTAAAATGTGTTTTTTTTTTTTAAAAGCATAAAACCCAAAGATAAAAAAAAATTCTTTGTTTAATTATAGATTTTAGAGGCAGAATTAATGGAAAACTCAGCTGGCTCCCCTGGTACAATCCCCCCTCCCCCGATACCCTCCTTCTCCTGATTAATTTGGGTAAATCCAGCTCTGTATCTGCCGTTTGTGATTCAACATCAACACAAAGCTCTGGTGAGTCGAAGGAAACATTGAAGTCAAATCTTCAAAGATTTTTCTGCGATGTGTTTTCCTCTCTCCGGCTGCATCCTCTGCCTCTTACCACAGAAGTGGATCGATGTAAACACACAGCTTTTTATCTAGATTTAAGTGTTGTGGAAACAGATTTTCGTTTTTTCATATTTATCTAAATGTCTGAGGTAGCCTTGAACCTGAGAGGGGCCGTGCTTACAGTTAAACCCTCACTAATAACAGTGGTAGATTTGTCACTTGAAATTTGTAAAAAGTACATTTTCAAGCAATGACTCCATTTCTCTCCTTCTGGAAGACCAGGTTCTGTTTCACAAGTAAAAAAAAAAAACCTCATTCAAAATCACATAGACTTTTTTAATATCCTAAATAACTAGAAACCCAGCCTTGGAACATAACCTGATGTACTGTGACTCACTTAATTTGTCTAGACAGAGATGGATTGAAAAACCCATCTAATATTGT
Organism: Sander vitreus; assembly: GCF_031162955.1. NCBI lineage: Eukaryota > Metazoa > Chordata > Actinopteri > Perciformes > Percidae > Sander > Sander vitreus. Next base: position 32,154,100 of record NC_135859.1, read on the forward strand.
TGTTTACTTAACATTTCTGTTTTTGGCAGCCTTGAATGAACATTATTTACCAGACTATCACGGCTTAAATGTCACAGCTCAATGAAAGAGAGAAGTCCGTGGATAGGACGAGGAGTCATGGCGACTTTAGACTTTAGAAGAGGAGTGACGTTTTTCAGCCTGGGGTGCCTTTCTGTAATTGTTTTCAATGCTAGTCAAGCTTTTTGCTTGCTGCTTTTGCGTTGCTCAGGACCTCAGGTTTTGCCTGAATGACTGAAGTTGAAAATACTTAACTCAGAGTAGAAAAGCGCCTAGTTATATCCACGACGTTTCACTTCCGGGATTGTTTAGGTGCCGCCGGAAATTCCGCCAGATGTCCATCTTTTTGGCCGTATGTCCATCTTTTCTGCCGGATGTCTGTCACCTTCTGCTTTCTTTGTGTTGTAATTCTAAACTCCGGTGGATTTCTGAGGACTATGGTTAACTGCTCCTCAGATCTCTGCAGGGTAAATCCAGACAGCTAGCTAGACTATCTGTCCAATCTGAGTTTTCTGTTGCACGACTAAAACAACCTTTGACCGTACACATGTTCCACCAAAACAAGTTGCCTCCCGAGGCTATTTTGCAGAGACGCAGTTGCTCAGCATCACCTGAGACGATTGTGATTGGTTTAAAGAAATGCCAATACACCAGAGCACGCTTTTGTCTCATCCCGGAATGTTGTGTGGACTCGCTAGACCTACCTCCGCAGCGCTGAGGTAGGTCTGGCAATGCGAGACTAAAAAGCGCCCAATGTCATTTGCGTTTTGTTCCCATTGTCTAATCGGATGAATTGAGAGCCAGTCATTTGCGGTGGTTACCTCAAAAAAGGTGCAGCAAGCAGCTCTTTTTTTAAATTCTAGGCTCCAATAAAAAAGGCAGTGCAATGTGCCTGGTGTTTTGCAACCTGCAAAAACGCAAGGTGCTCAGCACATTACAACTGCAGCTTTTGGCACTTGCGCGTTCCGGAGGTTGCTGCTTGGGACCACCTGATAAGTTGACAAAGTCATCTTGGACAAAACCCCAAATAAATACAAAGCAGAGCTGCTAATGTTAAACTAGACTCTAGACCCATAAAATATTGTAATCAGCTAATGATATGCTAACTCTGGGCCTTGGAAGTAGTCTAAAAGTAGGCTAATTAATGGCTTCCCATCATCTCAAGAAAATGTCATTATCTTTGGATAATGTGTTAACAATATGGTTAACAATATTTGTTTTTCTGAGATAATTACCTTGTTATTGTGAGAAAAGCCGTTTTGTTCCCTGGAGATATTGATCATATTATTGCGACAGAACAACTTTGTTATCCCAAGATAATGCAAACAGTTTTGGGACATTTATATCTGATTTTTGCCAGAGAGAATTGGAAATAAGAAATCCACTAAAACACCTTTTTTTGTGTGGAATAAAACAGAGGTTTGGTAGTTCGTCTGGTGATTCTGTAACTGACTCAGGATGGGGGAGGATATTGTCTGAAACAAAGTGAGGAAGACAGATTCTGTTTGTGCACAGCTCCAGGGTCCATGCACATTTTAGTGTTATTTGGGTCTGTGTGTTCCGTGCTCTGTGTGGTTTAATGAAAGCAGTACTTGAGTTTCTTTTTCTTTCTTTGTTGCCCAGCCACAGATACTGAAGGGCTCACAAAACAAGATATTGGAGACACAATTGAAATCAATGATTGCAGAAGCTTGAGGCAAGAACAGTGATGCAGAGTTTTAATCAGCATAAGTTCCTGGGAGAGCAAAACACCGAACAAGAAGTGAAAGACTAATACTGTAAACATCACCAATAACTCTGGGATTCACCACATGAATTGGGGGTAATTACTAGAATTGTTGGGGCTTTGTAAACTATAGAGTGTGGTCTAGACCTACTCTATCTGTAAAGTGTATCGAGATAACTACTTGTTATGATTTGATAATATAAATACAATTGAATTGAATTGAATTGAATGAACTCCTCATACCCAAACAAAAGAAAAAGCCAACATCAATCATGTGAGCTTTTTCTGATTGATCGATTGGTTACTGTTGGGGAAAGATCGTCTTCATAATTAGAAGAAGGCACCGTTTGTGTCCATGTAGGAGTCACGCGCAGTCATAGAAGCTACAGCAGGGCTGTGCAATTAATAGAATTTTAATTGCGATTTTGGCTCCTAACAATCACAAAATCAATGCAATCGAGAAAAACAATTATTTTGCACATTGTGTTTTGCATGTAAACTCTTAGTAACTGTCTTGTGTTCTGAAGGGGAATTCAAAAGGTTCGACAGAAAAAAAAGTGTTAAGGGAAATTTCACAGTTCAGTGTTTTCACTGTTTTCCTAAGTTCAATAAATGCAACATTTTTCCAAAAGTCAATGACTAAACGTGTTAAATAATCGTGATTTCAATATTAATCAAATTAATCCTGATTATGATTTTTTTCCATAATCAAACAGCCCTAAGTTACAGTATATACTTAGAGTATAAACATGATCACTTACTGGATCATGTAATACATATTTTTGGGCTCATGGGATGTTTGTTCACCACATGAAATACTGAAACATCTCACTAGCTCTTGAAAGGATTTTCCATTTTTACGGACCTTGATGGCCACCAATCTGCTAGCTCTAGCTTCATATTCACGGAACAGATATTAAAGGGTAGCTACTGTTTTTTCAACCCTATTTTCCTATGTTTTTGTGTCTAAGCGACTGATGGGAACAACAATCTTTGACATAGGTATTGAGTGAGATCGCTGCAGTCGGCAGCGGCGAAACGAGCTACAATGTAAGCTAATAGGGCAATTGTCCAGCTTGTATTTACCTTCACAAAAGTGCTCGTTTTGCCGCTGACAGGCTCAGATTAATATTCTAAGTGTCTGACAACATTATGGAAAGGATGTCTGAAGAGGTCGACCTTTCTGTTAAAGGGTTTAAACATAAAAACATCCACGAAATTGCGTTCCTTAAACCCACCGGACTCCATGTGAATAAACAGTAATTTTATCATTGTAAAATACACTTCATTCAAAGTCGACAAACTAAATAAAACTATGAAAAGCTGTTTTGGGTCGTCTTTCCACTTTTCCAACCATCACAACTCTAGATCTGGTTGAAATAAACACATAGTTTACCGATTTACATGTGAAAATATGTTGGCTCTACACACGCTAAAAGTATTGCTTTTTTAAATGGAGTCAGGTGGGTTCATCGCTAGCGACTTCAGAGCTGTTTCTGGTTAAACAGAAAGGTCTCAAAGAGGTTTTAAAGGTCTATCTCTGAAGGGATCCTTTCCATAATGTTGTCAGACACTTAGAATATTAATCTGAGCAAAACAAGCACTTTTGTGAAGGTAAATAAAAGCTGGACAATTGCTCTATAATGTCAAAGATTGTTGTTCCCATCAGTCACATAGGAAAGAAAGTGGTTGTAACATAGGAAAATAGGGTCCAAGTTGAAAAAAACAGTAGTTACCCTTTAAGAGTGGTATTAATCTATCTACAAGAAAGCAAATAAGCATGTTTCCCTTCAAACTGTCAAACTCTTCCCTCAAGCATTATTAACATCATGTTTACATTGTCGCATATCTCCCATAACATTCACAGGCCGGCCTTTTGTCTTTAACGCTAAAGCTGCCTGCCGTTCTCTGTTATGTTGCTGTGTTTTTTCTGTGTGTTTTGTAGGATTTTTTTTTTAATTAAGAAACAGTGTGAGTAAAGATGATTTGTTTGAAGCATTTAACACACGAGGGAGCAGGCTTGTGTTTTTATTGTTATTTCGCTGTGCGACTATAGCTGCTGTGTGGATTGTGATTGAACGTTGTTATTCTGGGTGTTTGAAGGAGGAAAAGGCGCTAATGACAGAACAGAAATCACCGGGGATCAGGGCTCTTCTTTTGTAGTTAATTTGCTTTGTGATTTGGTAGATGAAGTCCTGGGTGGTCTTCGTCAGCAGCTGTGTGGGAGTTAACAGACGGTTTCAGGAAGCACAGATGATCATCTGTCTTTTGTTTTATTGCTCTTTTGCATGCTACATTTGCATTGTTTATCAGGGTTTTAACATACAGTAAATGCAGTGCAGCTGAAACAAAGCTCGTAATACCTGGAGTACAGACTTATTGGACGCCCTAGAATAGAAACTAAACCCTGAACCAGGAAATATTGGTGAGCTCCCGCTACATATTGAGCCCCGCAGGGACCAGAGGATGGAAAAGTGATTGTTGTTGCAAGTCGCAAACACACTGTAGCTGTAACTTAATATAGGGACACAGGGAAATATCACACAGAATAATTTCAAACAAATCATTTGTCACATTTCGAAAAACCGCCGCATAGCTGATCAATAAGATAATCATGGAGAAAATTTAATTAAACGTTGTTGCAAGCATTACAGTTGAGTAGGGATCCAATCTGAGATATTTGCTGATATTCAGTCCACAGTGCTGGAGCTGCACTGTAACCTCAGCAGTAGCCTCTGCAGTGTATTAAGCTGCTGTAGAAGAAAAATAGCAGAGGGATTTTAAAGAAAAGCACAGAGCACCACTGAGTCTTTTTTTTTTTACTCCCCAAAGAAGTGAGAAAAAAACAATTTCTTGTCAGATTTAAGAGTGACCTTTTGAGAGTAACTGATTGATCATCATAATAACACAACAGAAGCACAATTCAACACAGAAGACCTCTGTGTTGGACTTGACAAAGCGCTGCTGTTTTTACAGACACAGGCTTTTTTCTCCTTGAAACTGAGCCCCAAAGCCACTATGCATTACTCCCTCTTTCTGTTTTTTCTGTTCCTTACAATGTGATGAAATTGATATATTGCACACACATGCCACGTTTAATTATAGAGAGACACTCCCACGGATGGGTAACTGTCCCACACCTGTGTACGCAGAATCGGCGGAGCATTACCTATTTAAGATCATTGGTGTAAGCATTGTGGTAAATACTCTCGACGAAGGTCCAGAGGGGTCGAAACGTTAGTATCATCAATACATTGGGTTGCTGAGCAAGAGCAGAGTGCTGGATTTTCCTTTTTGAAACTGGGAAATCACTCAAGAATATCGTGCAGTGAGATATCGGTCAAGTCTGTAAACTTTATTGAGTCAAAATGGCTAGAAAAATCCCTCATCTCAGATTGCTGCTGCTCTCTCAGTATAATTAATTCCCAGAGCTGTTGTAATTGGGACCATAGTAAGTGGTGGAGTGAGGCTTTTATAGGCACTGATGACTTAGTATTTGAGTATGTGTAACCATGGTGATGACACCGTGTTCTTTGTTGTAATGAAATTGTGGAGACTCGAAGCAGAGTCCTTTCACCCGTCTGCAGTGAGTGTTTGTACACAGTGTCTGTACCGTCAGTTAGAAGTCTTTACAGACCTCATGTTGGATCTGATCTACTTATCATTGGGCGTAATGGGACTGCCACTGGTAATCCTATCAGCTCTTACGTCATTCTACACACTAGTGCTGTCCTTGACTAAAGAAATTTGTAGTCAACTAACTAACTATTTTCCACTGGGCACGTCTGGGCGCGTGGTGTGCATAATCATAATCATGCATAATGTGTCCCAGAACCGTGTGTGAAGCAGCTCTCCGCTCCGCTAAAGATACGCGCCAGGTCTAGTTTCGCGTGAGCAGCATGCCGTTCGGACAGCTGGGCAGGAAGTGAAACGGCGCAAGTATCCAGTCAATTTACCAAAACACACCCCCCACTATCGTTTACATCTCCTTTACAACACCACAGATGAGAGATTCATCTTGGAGCTTGGAAAACATAATTCTACATCACAGATCTTTTTTGTTAAGGACAACACCAGAAAAGACAAGGCATGGAGTTTACCTGCAGGATTGCCTGGAGTACCTATATAATCTGCGAGTCGGGCAGCAAGATGCTCCGCTTCTGAGACGCTCCTGGTGTGGTATGGCGTGTGGTGGAGGACGGAACATAACTGCGGCGCAGCCGGAATGCAGCACAGACGTGCCCAGTGGAGAATCAGAGTTACACTCATCTATGACTAATCGATTAGTTGATCTAATCGACAGATCTGTAAAAAATGAGTTTCTCCACAGGCAATCGTGCAAAAGCACCACTATGAATTTTGTTTTTACCACAGATTTGCTGATAAGTCATTCAGCACAGAAAAGGATAAAAAACAGACTAATTTGTCATAGTATTTTATATGTTTTCTCTCTGACTATTGGTATTGATATGTGTGAGTAACGCAGACTCCACCAAGAAAGACCTTGATTGTGGCGAGGAGCGCAAGCTGCCTACAGCTTTGTGAAAAACAAAAGAGAAATGATCTGGACAACGTTTAGTCCAATTGAAAAAGTAAACATTGGAAACCCTTGTAGCTGTTGTATGACATGGTTTCTGTTACATTGCAGTTTTTTGGAAAGGTGTCAGAGACTCTTGGAGGTGGAGAGTAAAATGGTCAACGATTAACAAAAATATGAGAATAATGCCCCGGTTTCTCTTTAATGTCTCTACAAAGCTTTAGTTCACAGAAGGTAAAGTCCCCAAAATGTGGCCTTCCTCACCTGATAAAGGCCAAATTGTGGGCCGAAACGTTGTGTGCCTTATTTGCACTATTAACCTATTTTTCCAGAGCATTAAGCTGTTGTGTGGACTTTACCTTCTTTGAACATTTACTTTTTTGTCCTGCACCAGCAACTACATGGATATGCACAACATCGTCGTTTTTGAACTCTTTAGAGTTTTAGACCACAAAAATCAATAATCTGCATACTGCTTTTTTAAGAGAAACTAATGCCCCACAGAAAGACTTAAACAGCAAACAAAATTCCCATTTCCTGTGTCAAAACAGAAACCATTTTTGTGTTGTAGTCTGTGACGGGGCGCATGGCGGCCGTCACGGTAGTTCGGCCGCATGCGCTACCTATTTTATCTCAAGGACTGAGTGTAAAGGTTGCCTGTATAGGTTTGTTTAGCGTGTTAATATGTTCTGTTAATTACCACACACTGTTGTCAAATCATCTGTTAACCTAGTCATTCATCTAATTCCCCATAGTAATCCCGTAGCTTTCTTGCGCACATATTTAACATCTAAAACTGCGGTGATTTATATTCTATAGCTACATCCATCATTACATTTTCTATTGTTTAAAACCATAAAGTTTATTTCACAAACATGTCCAGTTATAATAATCACGCAACACTTATGTCTTTGTTATCTAGTGTCTGTTTATTGAGTTTAAAAGCTAATAGAGGGTAACATTTAGTCTGTTTTACCAGCATGTGCTCTTTGTTTGTTTGCCGCGATCCTCGGGTTTAAATTACTCTATGACTTCCGGGGTAACAGGAAGTAACATGAATTTTAAGTAATACATTTATTAGCCATCAAGATGTCTTGTGGCTTTGTCTAATGTGAATGTGAATTATGTAAATGATATTCTGTAAATGTCTAGCTTCATAGATACGTTAATTTTGGCTGTATGGAGCCTTTATTGTCTATTCACCTGAGCCACCCCTGCATTGTATTGTGCTGGTATGTTCCAATTTTAGGGGCGGGGCTTCAGGCTATATAGAGTAGCAGTAGTATTTGCTCGGGGGAGAGCTGTCGGAACACCTGAGGGACTAGGACGTAAGTCTGTTGGATACCCTCAGAGTAGTGACTTGATTTAAGGTCAATTAGGAAACAGTTGTATGTTTATATTATGTGATTGTGTTGACTCACAAGTCAAATTACTTTTATTTTCTTGAAAGTATATATTTTTCTGCTTTCCTTAATTTTTGTTAATTTTTATACCACGATTTTGCCTCATTTGGCCTTAATTGGGGTAAACAATAAAAATCCCATCTTGTCAACTTCATCTCCGACTCATCCCGAGTGTTTACACCTGCTCACGACTACTCTTCGACATCTACCCTTAACATAGTCACACTGGATGAGCTCCAGTAATGTTGCCTTATTATACTGTTGCAGACTTTTGCCAAATCGCTCTGTGCAGAAGTGGCAGCTAATTATAATGTGCAGCTTTGTAATGTATGTGTTGGTTGGAAACATTCGTCCCAACAAGGGTGAAATCTTTGCCTCTTACAGACTCCACCAGTCATGATGGAGAGATGCAGATGAATTGATATTGATGGGGTGAAAAAAAATATGAATATAGTTGAGAGATGATTAGCTGCCACTCAGTATTAGGAAATTAGTAACTGCAGACTATGGGTGGAATAATGAATGGTATGACATTTGAAGAAAATGTCTCGTCTTCTAAAATGTCCTTCCATTATACAGTGGGATCCAACATTCAAATAATCAGATGTCAGTTAGATTCACATCAGTCATATTAAAATGACATTAATAATCTTTGTACTGTATTTTTGACTATCTCTCTCCTCTCTTCCTCCTCCACTTTTTTCCTGGAGAAGTATTCAGCACAGCCATGGACCTAAATTTCATTTCATTTAATGAAACGTAGCTGAATTGAACTGATGGATTAATTCCAAAAATAAAGTGGAATTGAAGTAAAATGACATGTAAGCATGCATTTTGGTTTTTAATGAACCTCCTTGTTTTCCCTCCAGGTGGACCCCATGTTTATGGTGCCAGCTCCCCCTGCTCCAGGCCACCCCGGGGCCCCCGGATCCTCTCTGCCCTCAGCCCCTTCCTTCTCCCCTCCGGCCCTGCCCACCTCCAACCCCAAGCAGCTGGCGGTGAGGACGCGGTCTATAGGCACCAACACCCAGGATGGAGGCGTCTCCGGAACAGTGGAGGGCGACTCTGCCTGTCTGGGGCCCTGCCAGCCCGGAACCAGTGTCAACCTGGAGGGCATCGTGTGGCACGAGACTGAGGAGGGTAAGGAGTGTTTCTGAAAAGTAAACGGTGGGCCTTCACTAGTGAATGTTCTATTGGTAGCAAGTTTAAAGGGCTCGTTTTTACAAAACGGCCCAAATTACAAAAACAATACCTACTGTATATTTTTAGTGGTATTTATGTAGAGAGACTTTGAGATAGCCACTTCTGAGGTGAATGGAATATACTAACTACCAGTGTATTGCAAGCCTGGTGGCCCACCTGGCCTAAGTTGCCCCCCACCAGGCCTAAACCACCGGGAATTATTTTTTAATGTATTTTTAAGACGTTTTAAACTACAGTTACAGTGGGGCGGCTCAGTTGGAAACTTAGACATAGTCATACTGTATTTTTAAATATCCAGTTAGCTTTTAGCACTGACTTAATGTAGAGCCTCTATGGAATCTGTGTTATAGCTTTTTTAAATTCTCGCGATTCTTTCCATGATTCTGTTATCACAGGCTCTACATTAATGCTGCCATCAGTCTGTGACTGGCCCAGGAAGAGCCCTAGTCAAAAAAAAGACTACTTGCCACAGGGCTAACAGCTTTTCTGGGGGAAACCCTAAGACTTTCTAGTCTGTGCTGATGTGGACGTGGAGAGTCTTACATGCCAAACTAGAGTAAATGAAATGTAGTCGAGCCTCAGTGAAAGCCAAGATGGTGGAAATGCATCAGCAGCTTTTCTGATCCTCAAGCTTGACTTGACTTCGACAAAATGACTCTTTTTTATGCCTCAATGTGTGGAACCGATCACTGCCCTATTTCCATTGTTTTCACATTTGAGGATCAGTGGTCGTCATTTAATCTGTGGCTCTAAACAGGCTGAAAGGCTGACGATCACAAACTATTTTTACTGAACGCAGGCTGAGTGGAAGTGAGGTGTGAAAATTCAGGTGCGAGTTTCAAGCAAATGGTTTGTTTTGTTCCTCCTCATTAAAACTAAAGAATGTGTAGTTTGCATGAGTACATTTAACAAGGGATGCTGTAATTGGAGACTCTTCATTTTTAGAAGCTGTGGAAGGAAAGCATCCAAATTTCTGACAGCTCCACGGGAACCGTCTGTCTGGACTATAGGTCTGGACTCAGAGCTGAGTAAATATTTCTGCCTCCTTATGTGTTACTTTTCAGGTTTACTGGACTGTTTTGTGCTTCCAAAATGAGACTGACTGACCAGAAAAACAACATCATTAGTCGATTGGTTGGTTGGTTGGTTGGTTGGTTGGTTGCAGCTTGTATCCACATCTCAAGGTGTTAATCAGTGGATGAAGTTGGTTCATTGTAATAATGTGACTTAAATATGGAATATTATCGCGAGATGTGAGATATATCTATATCTATATATATATATATATATATATATATATGTATATATATATATATATATATATATATATATATATATATCGTTACATCCCTAGTCTATATGACATGTTGTGCCATGTGTGTTTGACTGACACAATGCTCTGTGACACTGCCAATGTGAATGAACGTTGTCACGCCGATTGCCCAAAGAACTCAGCAGAGGCAGTTTTACGTCGTGTTACATCTACTGTACTTCTTCTGCCAGAACATCGCCTTTCAATATTACCTTTTTTTTGTCAAGAAAATGTGGATTTTAAATGCTGGACGTTTCATGGCCGGGTTGGATCAGTGGGTAGAGCAGGCGCACATGAGGTCACTGAGAGGTTTATGCCTCGATGCAGAGGTCCAGAGTTTGAATCCGACCTGTGACGATTTCTTGCATGTCTTCCCCCTCTCTCTCCCCTTTCTCACCAGCTGTCCTGTCAAAAATTAAAGGCGGAAAAGCCCCAAAAAAGATCTTGGGAAAAAAAAGCTGGACATTTCAATGCAGTTTGCCCCCCTAAGAAGATCATGGATTTATCCTGTTTGGCCAAATGAAATTGGGTGTCGTTCTCGTTATGTGGGTCTGAAAAACATATGCCAGAAGAACAAATAGATGCTTATTATCTTTTTCATTCCAAATTAAAATAATCATAGTCGAGTTTATTTTTAAAAATGTCTGGATATCCTCATAGGAGCAGTTTTGGTGTTGAGCTGCACATACTCACAAGTCCAAAACAAGAAAAAAGTAGAACAAGAAACCCGTCCAACACTACAAAACGATACCACGGGAGTACCGGACGGTGTATCCGTCGGCCTGATGATTCATCCGCCAATTTCGACGCCATCGCACTTTGATAGGCCGTTAACGAGGATAGCGCTTAGCACCGCAGCCTCTCAGCGGAGGTGTAATACCTTACTGCAGGCTGCTATTGAATAATCCCATCTATCGTTGCCCATCTCACTTTGCCAGCCTTGGGGTTTCTGAAAGTGGAGTTTTGAGTTTGGCGGAGAGGCGTTTGTATCCCGGCCCAGTATTAATTAACTTTCAGTTTCTCACTCCGCCCAGGCAAAACTAAAAAAGAGGAGAAGAAGTAGAAAAAACAAGCACAACACATGGGAATATATCCTGGGCGAAGGGTGATCCTAAACAGGCCAGAGAGGAGGAGAGAGGAGAGAGGAGAGAAGGAAAGAGAGACTGTGTTTGTAAGAGATGGAGCGAGAGAAAACCAGAGGGGGGCTAAAACTTCAGTCAGCACAGTGAAAACATTGAAATGAAATTGAATTAAAATGTTTCCTTGCAGACATTGACAATCTTAAACAGGTAAAAACAAACAAAAACATATAGATGATGAACGCCAAAATTAAAAAATGAAGCTTTAAAACACATTTAAAATGAGAAACCAGAGATGAATTCAATAAAAAAATGTAGTGCTGCTGAGGAATTAGTCAATCAGGAAATAAATCAACTACAATTACAAAGTCATTCAGCAAGAAAAAAGACATCTACAAAAAGAAAGTAATCACAGTTTCAAATACATTTTAAAATCAAAATACCCACCATGACGGTCGGTCATGGGGCACATGTGACATGATGTGTAATGTGACATATTTCCAATTGACACTAAATGTGTTTAGTTATGAGAGGGATTTATTTCAAATCATTCAGATTTCATTGGCTCGCTAAAAAGTGGGTGACCTGCATTGTTTGATGGAGAAATGAATGAAATATAAACAAAGTTTATGCAGACTGAGATCCAAATACAGACCTCTGACCAATAATAATAATAATAATAATAATAATAATAATCTCTATTCTTCACCCTATATCAGATTTCATTAGACACATATATGTATATTCCCCAAGTTATGAGTCCTCAAAATCAGTGTCAGTGTCAAATTAAAGACCTCATATTATGCTCATGTTTAGGTTCATAATTGTATTCAGAGGTTGTACCAGAATAGGTTTACATGGTTTAATTTAAAAAGAAAACACCATATTTTTGTTGTACTGCACATTGCTGCAGCTCCTCTTTTCACCCTGTGTGTTGAGCTCTCTGTTTTAGCTACAGAGTGAGGCATCTCACTTCTGTTCCATCTTTGTTGGGAGTCGTACATGAGCAGTACCTCGGTAGGAACTACCAGCCAGTCAGAAGCAGAGTAGGGCGGAGCCTGACAAAACAAACCTGCTTCAGTACATAGACAGCCGGTAACCATGGCTTCAGCTCAGCCGTACATATTAGAACCCAGGCAGAACAACCTGAACCAGCATCGCAACCTAGACCGGAGCAAGGCGTTTCAGAGTGGTTAAGTTAAATGTTAACAAATTAGTCTTTCATACGTCTCCTGGACATGGCGATACAACTATCTGAACCTTCAGGCCTCCGCTCTAACTAACTTGGTTTGAGGGCGTGCCAAACTAGCAGCTAGGCAAGCATTATAACGTGTGTAACAAGGTGATGCAAAATGACTCGCGTTGTGTCACGGAAGTAAAGGCTGGACTACAATAGAGCTGTTTGGAGCAGTTTGTGAACAGTGTTTTCTTTTGGAGATGGTAAGTCCTTTTGGGGTGGACTTTGGGCTTTTTCACTTTGTAAACCTATAACATGCACAAAAAAGATATATAACACAATAAAGGAAAGGGCAAAGCCAAAAAGCATAATATAAGGCACTTTACCAGCCAAAATATGAAATTGCATTTTCTTTGTAACATCACAAAACTCTCTTGTTGGAGTTGCGAGTCCTGCTGGTTTATTCTCCGTTTTCATTGACTGAAAACTGACCAAAAACAGACGACTCAGCTTCACCAAAATGAAGACTGAAAAACATGAACTATTTTGGTACAAACATTTACCCACAAAGTGTAGTGTGTAGTGTAGTGCCAAATGGAGAAAAAAAAAAAAAAATATATATATATATATATATATATATACTGTTATTAGAGGTGTGCAAAAAAATCAATTCACATTCGAATCGTGATTCAAGCTCTACCAAGCAATTTTTTAAATTGTATGTCTACTGCAATCACATGGGAAAAGTAACATTTACATACTGGGAATCGTTTTTTTGAATCGAGAATCGATTTTGAATCGAATCTTGAGCCTAAAAATCGATATCGAATCGTGACATTTTCTGAATCGTGCACCCCTATACTGTATATATATATTCAATGTTTTACAGGAGGAGAAAGGAGAAGGATTTTACATATTTGATAGATAGCGAGAGATAACTGAACAGGTTTTGAACTGAATGTATTTTATATATCACTTTGGTAAATATTTATTAAAAGTTAAGTATTCGAACATTCAACTCTCGGCCTCTCTTCGATACAGAAATGAATTCAAATTATAGAATACACCTATTGCCAATAAAAAGATGTGAATGTATTTAGATGTAGATGGGTTAAGGGATTGGAAGGCTGCTGGCGTTACAAAACCGTCTGATAAACCGGTATATTGTTCTTCTCGTCTTCTTGCTCTCTTCAATGCCACCAGCCTCTTTTGACAAAAACTGTAATTTTAGCTCGCAGAACACGGGAGTTGCAGGTCTACCGCTGCCTTGATCGGTTACTTTGTGTTATTGTGTGACTTTGGTGTTTTAAAAGGTTTAGGAACTAAGCAAAACATGGGACTATCCCTTTAATAGCCGTGGTCCATGAGGGAATAGTTCATCAAAATCTTCAATATTGCCCTCAATAACTCCTTTTAAAAACCCCTGGATTCACAGAGGAAACAAATGACTTGTTCTGTGGCCCATTGCAGAATATTCCACCTTTCCACCAAATTTCCCTCAAATGAGTTCCTCATAAGAAACGAGCAGACGAGCAGGCCTGAACACATCGCCTCCCTGGTGTAGGAAATAAATGCGAGCAGCAAACATCAAAGCTTCGTGTTTCCAGGTTTATGAGAGTAAACAAACTGCAGCAGCATCAGTAAAGTGAAGCAGAGGAACAGGATATAAAAATAACATGATGATACATCTGGAGTTCTACATATGCACAGAGAGATGTAATATACTACCAAATACTAATATGCAGACATACAGTATTTTTTTTAGTACACGGGGAGAGTCTGAAGAGCAAGGACAAAGATGGATGGACTGAGGAGGGATAAAAGAAAGATAAATATGAGAAAAGGAACAAGAACATGGATCCATTGCTCAGTCTGACAGAATGGATAGATGAGGAGGAGGAGAAAGAGAAAGAAGTGAGGAGATGGACAGAATAGCAACAGAGGTTTTTGTCTATTTTTAACCCACCCGGGGGATGGAGAGATGGAGAGGAATGTAAAGATGGAGATGGAAAGAAACCGATGAAGAGGGATCATTTCGATGGACAACGTCAAGAGTCAAAGAGAGGCGAAGAACGACGAAGAGAGACATGAGAGAGCTTCTTTTGTCTTTTCTTTTTTCTCGTGTTTTTCATCCCGAAGCGTCCTCCCTGCTGCATGGGGACTACTGTTCAGGAGGTGGAGGGATAGCTGGAGAGCCCCCTCCTCGTGACGGCGGAGGGATACGATGAGGGGAAGATGCCGGTTGCATGTTAATTAAGCAGAATACTAATTGGAAAGACAGAAAGGAAAAGAAGAAGATGAGACCACCATTTCAGCTTCAGACCCCCCCCAACCCCCCTCCCACACACACACACACACACACACACACACACACACCCTCCTCCGCCCTGCAGGACACCAGTCTGATGAGCGCTAATCAGATGGTGATTGGCCCGACTATTAGCTGAGCTCCTAAGACTGTCTCTCTGTCTGTCTGTCTGATTTGATGCCAGAGATAAAGTCAATTACAATGATTATAAATAATTACTGTCTTGTAAACACACATGTAAAATCTTTGCGCGTTATAAACACGGTAATGTAGCTGATTTCTGTTATTTGCTCTTCAAGAATAGTGCATACTGTAGTTTGGGGGAAATATATATAAAAATATATCACCGTCTGTTGGAGAGCTAGATGAACAAAATCAATACCACTCTCATGTCTGTCTGTAAATATGAAGCTACAGCCAGCACCTTGTTAGCTTAGCTTAGCATTAAGACTGGAAACTAGGGGGAAACAGCTAGCCTAGCTCTTTTCAAAAGGTTACACCTACAACCAACTTTTAAATCTCACTGATTGAACATGTTTTAGCTTGTTAGTCTATTCTGTACAAAAACCAAAGTGTAAAGATGAGAATTTACTGTTTTATGGGTTTTTTTGGCCGTACTATTATTTTTTTTTTTGGCTCTAGGCAGTTGCCAGGCAACCAGCGGAGACTCCAGACCATCCAATCATTCCTTTTTCTGCCTTCTTCTAAAACACACCACCAAGCACAAAACTGACTTATTTATAAAGTAGAGAAGAAAATAGGGGGCAAGTCCACCACAGCAACATGCATCCTGTAAAAGTTTTGACAAAAGAAACATCACATGTGGCTTCATGACATTTATATACAACTTATTTGCAACCTAAAAAACAGAAATTGGAGGCAACGTGATGCCGACCGTTTTTTTTACAAACATAAAGAGGAAATGTTAACTAAAGCATCAGTAAAATGTTCACTGCTAACATATGTAACAGTTTTCTGCCAAAATATCCAATCTTACAATACAATATCCACTTTTAGTGACAACAGCATTATTAAACATTTGTATGGTTACGTTTAGTCACTGGCAGCATGTGGTTAAGGTTAGAGAAAGATCATGGTCTTGGTTTAATAAAAAGAAAGTCAGAAGTCACTTGAGACCCAACGTGTTTATTAACATTTAATCGAAACCACCATTTTCCCCTGACTTTAACCAAAGAGCTTTTGTTGCCTAAAGCTGACCAAAGATGGGAATCAGAATGTGAACCCAGGTCTCTGGTGTCACAGTCCTGCACTATGTACGCCCACCATCAACCCTGACCACCTCCAGTCAGCCATTATGTTTGGCAGCGAGGCACTGAGGAGACAGTGGGTTGTAGATTTGTCCACAGCGCCTGCTACAGTGTCAGCAACTTATGCACAGATGAGAGTTTGAGCAAATTAATGCACAATAGTTGTTGCGGATAGCGCATACACACCTACTGAGAGCGTAACACAGAGCAGAAACTATGACTGCAACAAAGAGAGCAGTGGCTAAGATGGGCTCTGAGCTTAAATAGACCAGCACACTGAAATGAAACTGAGTGTGTTGGACAGTTGATGCAGAGAGTGGGGCATGTCAGTTTAGCAGCGTTTGCGCTTTCTTTTTCTTAAATCTTAGTTTGAATAGCAGTTGCAAAATCAACAGATTAATACAAAAGAAATCAGCAGTCATATAGAGGCTATACAAACACAGCTTACAGTAGGAATGAATGTGAACTTTGAGGGAATGTTTTCATGAATCTGTTTTGTTATGTGCAGTACGGGAGGAGTCAGATAGAGCAGACAAGGTAGAAAAAAAGAAAGAGAAAGAACCTTTAGTTTTTCACTGAATCAGATGCGACAAACTGCTCAATCTAAGCCTGAAGAAGACTGCTTCCTGGAACTTGTTTAGTCTGAGGGGCCAAACACTGAAGAACACACAGTGTATTTACATGCACACTCGTTATACTGGTTTTGATCATATTGGGGATATGATGTTTACATGGAATATGAGAAACCTGCAGCTTTCTTTATGATTCCAACATTATCCAGGTTTCTGATCAATCTAAGTCAGTGCAGGTGTGTGTGTGTGTGTGTGTGTGTGTTGACTTACTGTACCTCCGTGTTTGTGATGAAAACATCTTGGTTTAAAGATTAACTAAAATGCAGTTCCTTTGTCAAGGTTGTCATAAAATACAGTTCTTTTTGCTGTTAGTCACAGTGGGCTGCCGACTCAATTCCAGGTCCATGTGTGTTTGTGTTATGTCGTGCATGTGAAAATGAACTGCTACCTCCTCTGTCAGCTCTATCCACTGAAAAGAAATAAGCAGAGGAATCAGGCCAATTACAAAAGCTGGTCAGTCTGACGTGGTGTTGCCTGCATTGCATTGCTATTCATGAGCTCGCCCAAATGAGCTGGGTAAAGGATGCTGAAATCCAGGCTCTCATTGGCTAGCTGTTAGCCAATCAGAGTCAAGCAGCTTAGCTCGTTGAATATTAATGACAACCGGCACAAATCGAGCTGAGTTTTCCTGCAGGCTTTCTGTACCACGCTAGAATGGCTTGAAACAAGGTAACCAAGGCATTTTTTCAACAAAAAATGT
The DNA here is from genome assembly GCF_031162955.1 of Sander vitreus. Classification (NCBI taxonomy): domain Eukaryota; kingdom Metazoa; phylum Chordata; class Actinopteri; order Perciformes; family Percidae; genus Sander; species Sander vitreus. The sequence goes on from NC_135859.1 coordinate 32,171,463, forward strand.
TAGAGAGTCCATGGTAGAACAGCTTTACCTTGCTGTCAGACAGCCCTTTATGACAGGGAAACTGAAGCCGTTATCTGTGCTCTTTTTGAAGCCACCAGACTCCTTTTTAAAAAAACAGTAATTTTACCTCGCAGAAGACGAGAGTTGCTGGTCTACCTCTGCCTCGATCAGTTCATTTTTTTGTGTTTTGTTAGTTTCTAACCCTTTTTAAAGCACCAAAGTACACAATAACATGAACAAATTAACCGATCAAGGCAGTGATCAGCAACTTATGTGTTCTGCGAGGTAAAATTACTGGTTTTGTCTAAAGAGTCGTGTGGCTTTGAAGAGAGTGATGTAATCGCTTCCGTTTCCTGTGGTAAAGGGCATTTGACAGCAAGGTAAAGCAGTGAAAGTATTCTAAATATAGCGTCCACTTAGACAGATATTGATATTGACACAGAGGGGTCTGCGGGGGTACGCCGTCGTTTCGACGCAGAAGCATAAAACGGCCTTAACACACTAACTATGGAGAAATAGCTCATACAACCCCACCTCAAAAGATCCAAACTATCCCTTTAAGAGGGCATTTACAGAAACTATTGGGAATATTAAGTTGTTGACTAATGAAATCCATTCAGCTCATTAATTGGAGATTTAAAAAATTTAAATCTGCCTCATCACCGTCCACCTTTTGTTAAACTGAGCGACACACTTGGCCGTGTTCCCCAGCTCTCATTTATCTGTGAGAGTGTTTTGTGATGGCGGCGGCTTAATTGAAGAGCAAGAAGTCGTGTGTTGCAGTCAAACCTCGTTTTGACGCTGTAATGCATCCAGGATTTGATTTGCTCTGCGTTGCCGCTGGCACATTACAAAACGGAGGTTAATGGTTTTTAAATGTCAGTCTGAGAGTGCGTGTGAGAGAGAAAGACAAAGAGAGAGACATTTATTTGAGATGCCTGAAGGGTCATAAATTCTCAGATTAAAGTTGAAACTATGAAGACTACATTTTCCTTACAACCAAAAACCTGACAGCAATGGAAGACTGTATTTTCCTCTGATGTTGCTGACTGATATCAGTTTGAGCAATTTCACAGAGGCTGTAACAGACAATCTGAGCCTCTTTAAACTCAGTCCTGCTGCTGCTCTCAGACGTCTGCTCGTCGCCACATTGATTTTCCTTCCTTGGTGCAGTTGCAGTGTGCTCCTTTTTTTCATTTCTGCGCATATGTCTTCTATCAGAGTTTCATTAGTTTCTTCATTAGACACAAGTGAGAAGAAAGGAATGAGTAGTTCTGCAGAGCTACAATACATGCAACAAAAGAAGTGCTGCTCAGAAAGTCTGAAAAAGATGAGCAAAAGGTGAAGAGCTTCTTTCAGACAGTCAGACATGATATGTTGTCCTCCATTTCTACAAACCAATCACACCTTTGAACACAGCTGTATCACTGTTTGATTTTGTAATAATCAAATCTTTTTTTTTTTCTGTGATATGAAAAATCCTCATAATTAATGTATTTTAAGACCTTTTTTCCTCTATAACTGATTGAAATCTTATGTGATGAATTAGTGACAAAAACCAATGTCCATGTTTTAAAGAGATGTACATTTTAAGATAAAACTTTAAATGTCACAAAAGATAATTTTGTCATTGAAGGCTGTTATAATCTCAATCCAACTACCCAATTACACATTCACCACTCTATCGTCCCATACAGACCATTTTAACAATTAGGCCGTCCACCTTGAAGAAACGCTCTGGTGGATCACTTCCAAGGTATCTGCGTCCCATGGCCCGGGCCCCTGCTGTACCTAGCAGTGGTATATAAAGGCCGGGCCCCTGCTGTACCTAGCAGTGGGTCCGCGCCTCTCAAGATGGCGCTGATAAATGCTCGATCCATTACAAACAAATCTTTTATTCTGAATGATTTGTTTATTAATAGGTGCCTTGATTTCTTGTTCCTGACGGAGACTTGGCAGAAAAACTTGGAATACGGCCCTCTAATTGAACTTTGTCCACCTGACTGTTGTTTTATCAGTACTCCCAGGACCTCAGGTCATGGTGGAGGGCTCGCGGTGGTATATAAAGGCTGCTTTCAAAGTCAGACAGTACCCATTAGAGTTTTTTCCTCATTTGAACTGCAGGTTACCAAAGTTGGTAGTTCTAATCCATTTTATTGTATTTTAATTTATCGACCGCCTGGTTCTAACAGTTCTTTTTTGTCTGAATTTAGTGATTTTTTATCATCCATTATTATGTTGGGTAAAGTTATTATGGTTGGAGATTTTAATATTCATGTTGACGACTTGTCTTGCACTTTAGCTGCTGATTTTCTTAATGTCACTGAGGCTTTTAATTTTATCCAGCATGTTTCTGGTCCCACACACATTGGGGATCACACTTTGGACCTTGTTTTTACTCTTGGTCTTAATATTGACTCTGTTTGCTCTGAGGAACTGCATATTACTGACCATGATTGTGTTTTGTTTAATTTGTCTTTTAATCCAGATGTATTGCCCAGTAAAAATGTAAGATGTTCTCGCATGTTAAATCACTCCTCAGCTGAGAAGTTTACTGTAGCTTTTGTCCAAAGCGTAGTGCTGTCCTCTCATGCTGAAATTAATGATCTGGTCCATTCATTCAACACAAATTGCATATCAGTGTTGGATAAAGTGGCTCCATGTCAAATGCGTCGTGTTTCCCCCGTCAACTCATCCTCATGGCTTAGTGACTCCATACGCTGTTTCAGGCATACATGTCGGAGGGCGGAACGACAGTGGAAATCCTCCAAGCTTCATGTTCACCAGCTGTATTACAAGGACCTATTAACTGAATACAACAACATGGTCAAGGAGGCGAGAACAACTTATTTTGCTAATCTTATTTCTTCCAGTAAACAAAACCTTAAAGTCCTTTTTGAAACCATCAACAATATTGTCAATCCTGCTCCCCCTGAAGTGCCAATTTGTTCAAATAAGGACTGCAGTGACTTTCTCAAGTTCTTTGTAAAGAAAATCAGTGATGTCAGAAATGGCATTATCCCTTCGACTACTCCACTTTCGGCTCACTCAATCCAGCCACCAGTCCTGAACCATTTTGCTCCAATCTTGCTACAAGAACTCACTGATCTGGTTAGCAGCATGAAATCTTCCTCGAGCCCAGGAGATATTATACCAACTTCATTATTTAAAAATGTTCTTGGGTCTGTGAGTACTTGGGTTCTCGCTATACTCAACAGCTCTCTGCAATCTGGTTGTATTTTAAACATGCAAGTGTTCAGCCACTTCTAAAGAAAACCAACCTGGATACATCACTTCTGGAAAATTATAGGCCCATTTCGAAAATGCCTTTTATCTCCAAAATTTTAGAAAAAGTTGTTGCTAAACAGCTCATTGCTGTCCTGAATGCACACAACATTTTAGACAAATTTCAATCTGGTTTCCGTCAGAAACACTCAACTGAAACCACTTCTTAGAGTGTCCAACGATTTATTAATGTCCTCTGACAAGGGTCAATGTTCTGTTTTGGTGCTGCTCGATCTTAGTGCCGCTTTTGATACAGTGGATCATAACATCATGCTTGAAAGACTTAAGCATTGGGTTGGTATCTCAGGAAGCGCCCTGGATTGGTTCACCTCCTATCTATCAGATAGAAGTTTTTCTGTGTGTCTTGGTCCCTATTCCTCAGAAACTGCGGCCCTTTCCTGTGGGGTGCCGCAGGGTTCTGTGTTAGGTCCACTTTTATTTGCATTGTACATGCTCCCCCTGGGACATATAATTAGCCAAGTTGGAGATATTTCTTATCACTTCTATGCAGATGACATCCAGCTGTATGTCTCTTTTGAGCCAGAAGACACTGATAAAGTGTTGAAATTGCTTAAATGTTTCAATTCGATCAAGGATTGGCTCGCAAACAACTTTCTACAGCTCAATGAAAATAAGACCGAAGTCCTTATTGTTGCTCCGGACACTTTAGCTTCCAAGATTAGTCAGCTGCTGGGCTCCTTGTCCTTAGCTGTTCAGTCCAAACTGAAAAATCTTGGTGTAATATTTGATAATAACATGTACTTGGATCAACATATTAAATCTCTGACCCGAACATGTTTCTTTCAATTAAGAAACATTGCCAAACTTAGAGGAGCTTTTTCACATTCTGAGCTTGAGATGATCATTCCTGCTTTTATTTCATCTCAGCTTGATTACTGCAACTCTATTTTCACCTGTCTTAGCAAATCGTCCCAGGAATGTCTACAAATAGTCCAGAATTCTGCTGCAAGGCTGCTGACCAGGTCTAGCAGGATGTCGCGCATCACTCCGATTTTAAACTCCTTACATTGTCTTCCGATTAACTTCAGGATCAAATTTAAAGTTTTGGTTCTGACTTATAAAGCTTTGCATGGTCAGGCTCCTGTGTATATCTCGGACCTGCTCCATTCGTACACTACAAACAGGCCCTTCAGGTCTTCTAACCAGGGATTACTGGTTGTCCCACGCACCCGTTTAAAAACTAGAGGTGACCGTTCATTTGAAGCGGTGGCTCCAAACCTGTGGAACGCCCTTCCTATTGTCTTACGTTCTGCAGTCTCTGTTGAAGATTTTAAAAAGCAGCTGAAGACACACTTGTTTAAATTTGCTTTTGATTCATGTATGTAATTTCTTTTTCTGGTGTCTTTTAATGATTGTTTTTAGTCTTTTAGTCTTTTTAGTTTTATAACTTACTATGTTTTGTACAAATGTTTATCATGTGAAGCACTTTGTGACTTTGTCTGTGAAAGGTGCTATATCAAATAAACGTATTATTATTATTATTATTATTATTATTATTATTTCTTCCTCTTTAAGTCCTGTATCCTGTGTTGCTCTAAACTCTTCACCCTGTTACTGATGCAGGAGCCTCTTCTGGTCCCAGTAGATCCAGTACTAACCCTTTCTGTCTCTGTCTCGTGTGATTGACAGGTGTGCTGGTGGTGAACGTGACATGGAGGAAGAGAACCTACGTGGGAACTCTGTTAGACTGCACCAAACACGACTGGGCTCCTCCAAGGTGATGCTACACTACACACACTTTCTTTTTTTCTTTCTCTTCCTCTATGTTTCTTTACAGAGAACTTTAAAGGCAAGAGAAAGGTTCAACCTAAGGACACAGCATCTGTTTGTTGTTGCAACTCTGTTTAGGTTGCAAAAAATACATGCCAAAAAACTGCTAACCGTGTTAGTAGCACACATTTCAGAGCCAATTAGTGTTAAGTTTGATCATTTTTGTATAGTTTTTTTTCAGGTTAGAAAAAGATCATGGTCATGTTAAAATATAAATATAGGAAGCACTTCTGCTTCCTGTTGGCGGCTTATTACAGTTATAGTACCGTGATGTTTGCAAGTGCACACGTCTGATGAAAAGTTTGTAATCTGCTGCCCCAAAGCTTGATTTTGTCCAGTCAGATGTTTGAGAGGACTGCTCTTTAGTTGTGAAAGGTCTTTGATGCTTTTATGTTGTAGAAAGTCCACTTTACAAATCAACATTATTCAGTTTTGTATGTGGCGAACAAAACGCTGTAGAATGGTTTAACAAGAATGATAACTGAGCAACAGTAACAGTAAAAATAGAAGAAATCAGGATACAGGAAACAGGATTTTTAGAGCCCAATTGCGCTGTTGTGCTTCAATAATAATCAAGGGTCACTTACGCTTTTCTGGACTGGAAAGCAAATTCAGCATCCAGGTTCCAACAGGATTCTTCCCGTCATGCAACACTGTGGGGACCTCCACTGGAATGGAAGTTTGTCTTCTTTTTTTTAAGGCCAAAACTATTTCACATGCAAATAAAACCGTGTGTGTCTGAATTATACTATTTTTTTTTTTAATCTCTGTTAAAATAGTTATTATTGAAGGAAAGAAGACAAAAATATCAATATAACAGCTGATTCATAACTTTTCAACGGCAGTGTATTTGATCCCATGTACACACAGGTGCAGCTGCCTTTGACTTAAAATTTAAATTTTGAAAACAGCACATCATTTTTGCTCCAGTTGGATTGTGATCAGGGGCAACACGGATGTAAAAAAATTAGGACACTGTTCAATTTTTTGGCCACAAGTGACAAAGCTGCATGACGAGTTGATGCTTTGCAGCGTGTTTCCTTTGTAAAATGTCATTATGTCCAACAACTGGTTTCATCATCAACATCTATAAGGATATGTTAACATTTTCTCCAGGTTTGGTCAGGTGCTGGCTGACCAATATCAACTATAAAGAAATTTCAAATTGCTCAGAATAAGGCTGCACGCTATTTACTAAGGTGCCCATTCAGATCAAGCGTTGATGCAATGCATGGCTGCCTATTCTGGTTAAGTGTAAGGAATAGATTAACTACATCATTGCTCAACTTTACCAGAAATATTTTAGTGACTAAACAGCCGAGGGTGTTGTATCAGCATCTTGGTCTTAGTTCTGATAAACATGACTACAGCACTAGACATGCTACCGAGGGCAGATTCACATTACCTAAGGTAAGAACAAACAAAGGGAAAAACACCGTAGTATATAGAGCCATGATTAACTGGAATGCAATGCCTAGTCATGTCATTCAAGAAAATATAAAATCTCAATTCTAAATATTACTTAAAGAACCACTCCTAGCTGAGCAGTACTCTGTATTGGCTATTACTCAATGAATGCTGTTAGTATCATTGAGGGTTTTATGTGTGCATTTGCTTGGTCATATTATCAGTGATCAATGTCATAATCTCATCTCTACATTCTGTGAATAATTTAAACTAGGTCCTGTGTTGTATTGTGTTGTGTTGAATGTTGTTATGTCTTGTTATTATTTTGGTTGTTTTTCTTTCAGTTATGTATTGAATGTTGTTTTTTGGTGGTTGTTTTTAATGTAATGATGCACAGTAACGTATAGCTGCACAAGTTTTGGGTGGACTCCAGGAAGAATAGCTGTGGCTATGGCCCCAGCTAATGGAGATCCCAATAAATCCAATCAAATCTAGTGAGTGTCTGGCTCTCAGACTGGTGAAAACAGGCCTAAAATTATGTTTAAAATCAATTTTCAACAAAATTCTAATTGTAAACGCATTATAAGGACAGGCCTTATATCATTATTCTGACTCACTTCTGCTTGGTGTATTGCCCTGTTCGATCTATCATGTTTAACCATTTTATTGTTATTCTTATTGGCTTTTATTTGCTGGTGATTGTTTATTTGATCAACTGAAAAGAGCACTTAGTTGTTTTTAAGTGCTTTGATGTTGCTGAAATGATAAAAAGGCTGTTAGCTGTTGTTCCATGATGAGCTTTAACAGACACGCTCTCCATCCCAACTGTTACACAGTTATACAAATGAAGAGTGTTTTTTGTAATTGTTGAGTGGAAAATGTGAAACCTCTCAATTATTGCTGCTGTATGTGAATGTTTGTTGTCATGGCAATTACAGCTTAATCTCAGACACCAGGGACTAAATAGCTTTTTCATTTGGACTCTGCTGACGTCTGTCAGCGGTGGCTAAATGCTGTTTTATTATATAATTCAATGGAATAAAATGCTTCCTCTTTGATGATGTATTATCAGTCTCTGCATGAAACTGTAACAAAAAGATAAAATCATGCAAAACAAGTTTGATATTATAAAAAACAATACCAATTAATGAGCTTTAATTTTTCAGCTCTTGTAGACAATGTTTGAATTGTAGGAAATCACCCGGACTAGCTCACTCTATTAAAATCGATAACATTTTAGTTTTCTTGTGGTTATGTCCCTTAAAATGACAATACTGACCTGTATCTGTGCAACGTTTGTCACTAGAGAGGTGTTTTCACATTTCTCTCCTGAATGATGCCTCTGTGAACGTCCCTAAAATCTGAAATTCAAACGCACCCCGGGCAAGCTATAGTTGGTAAATCACAGATTTAAAATCGCTTCGTTGTCTAATACGCAAAAGCTGGAAAAAAAACCTGAAACTTCCAGTGCAGAGCGGACTGTCAGTACAGAGTGAAAACACACTATAATCGTAGCTGTCAGCCACTGCCAGTTATAAGCTAACAAACAACATAAACAAAATAAAAGATGCTAACTACACTTACCATTCTAATAAGTCTGCTGGTCGTCGATTTTGGTGCACAACAGACTCCTCATCTGAGTCTGACTGACGCCGGGTTTAGACATGACGCTAAACTATCGCTGCAGTTCCCGAGCCGGCTGCAGAGCTTAGCAATGGCTTTGGGGCGCTTCCGCTTTCTGGCTGAACATGGCGTGAAACTCAGACATGTATGGCTAAATCTCTCTGATTTTTTTCACCATCTTCTTGATGCACACTGCTCTTTCACCGGTCCACCTAGCAAGGCCAGATCCAGAATTTCTCAATGAGGGAAGGAAAGATTTTCAGAGATTTTCTTTGAACCTTTTACGTAGGTAAACCGTGTTAAATAAAATATGAATCATAGCAGAGATTTTTTTTTTTACATACTTTAAAGCGTGTCAGGAGGGAGAATTAAAATAGAGGCATGAGAGCAACAAATAACCTTGAAATGCCAAAGAAAATCCATTAAATTTCAGCAGGACGTTCCAGCGGCTTCAGTGACATTCAGGGACACACTGATGTAAAAAAGCAATTACAAACATCACAAGAAATGTGAGATATCATCATTTCGAAATCACAGAGGGCGACAACAAAGTCTAGTCTCAACGTGCTTTGCAGTTTCATTCATTAATAAGGTGATTAACACCCAAAACAGTCTTTCCAAGGTCAGAATATATCCATTGAGTCCTGCGATGTTGTGCCATAATTAATGCACTAAAAGGCCAGCACATAGGGTCCAGTTTGAAAAATAGAGCCATACTCTGTAGATAAATCTAAAGCAACGCATTTTCCTTATCCAAGCAGACAGGTTTTAGATATAAATAACAATGTGTGAGGGTAGAGAAGCATTCGGTATTAAAGTGTGAGGCTCTCTGGTAAACAGCATCAAAAGACTTCAAAGTAGAAAGGGATGACATGTGAATACAAAATGTCTCCATCAAATAGAAAGATAACTGTAGATTGTACAGGTTTTCATGTTATCAAAAAAGAAGCAGGCTTTGTACAGAACAAAATAATTTGTTATCCTTGACGTCTGGGTAAAGTGGTCCACATGAGCCTTGAATGATAATCTGTTATCTTTCAAGTTTTTTTTGTCTGATGGAGTTCAATTTGGGTAACAATATGAACAAGTTGTTCTCGGGTTAAAACCTTTCAAGAACAACCGCATCAACAAGAAAAACAGCTTTGTTTTCAGTCTGACACAATACATTACGACGTGAAACGATACAGTGTAAAACAATATGAAGTAGGGGTGCAAGATATATCGACTCAATATCGTTATCGCAATATATCGAAAGTGTCGCAATAAGTATGCAATATTTTATTTTTTATTTTGTGAAGCGCTGCGTCCAGTCCGTTGGCTGTGTGGCTTAGTTGTTTGATTTAGAGCCCGCTTGAAACGCTTTAATGATCATGTTTCATTGGTCAGTTACCGTGCCACTTGCACATGTTGGTGCACGTCAGCGCACGGGGCCACTACGTGACAAACCCTATGGAGTGTACCACGTGACGTGTGTGCATATTTCGACGGAGTGACAGTGTAAGTGAAGAAATAGATAGAGACTAAACTAAACTGAACGAATCAAAGAGAAAGAAAAGTTGTGTCCTGTTCTCTTTATTTATTTTATACTGTCCAACGAGTAAAACATGTCTTGTTCTGTAGACATGGTTGTTATTTATTAATTCACGTTGGACCAGTCCAATATGACACTCAGTTGAAATAAACCTTGTGTTGTAAGAAAACTTGTTTAATTTGTTATGAATCTATTTTGATGCGTTTTCTTGTAACTTCTGTAATTTTACATATGTTTAAAAATATTGAAATTAATATCGATATCGCAATATTCATAATCGATATCGCAATATCACAAATTTTCAATATCGTGCAACCCTAATATGAAGTGATACAATGTGAAACGATAAAATGCGATATTATAACTGCTAACTAGCTGATACAATACGTTGTAAAACAATACAAGGGCACTCCAAAGTAAGTGATTATTAAGAGGAATTGTTGTTAAATCCATTGTTTTTCTCTTCCTCTGTCCAGGTTTTGTGAGTCTCCCTCCAGTGACCCTGAGTTGCCAGGTGGGCGTGGCCGGGGCAAACGGATGCGAATGGCCATGGCCGAGAGGCCCTGCGTTGATCCGGCCCCTGCTGCCAAAATCAGGGGTCTATCACAGCACAGGAGCCGTGGAGGTGGTGTGGCTGGAACCACTGCACCCATCCACAGCAAGGGGCGGAGAGGAAGCCTGAACCTCATCAACAGCAACTGCCGAACGCCTCCTTCTTTCTTCACTGTGGAGGAGGTGAAACCTGCCAACAGCACCTCCTCTCTCTCCTCCGGGAAGCGGAAGAACAAACCGCCGGCTGACCTGGACCTCAGCCTGGTCTCCTCGGACGAAATCAAAAACGGGAATGGGAAGAGGATCCGAGCCAAATCCCGCAGCGCCCCGTCCACGCCGCTGGGCAAATCTGACCCTTCGTTCATGGATCCTGGAGGAGGTTGTGCCTCCTCACCACCTCCCCCACCCATCCTCATCGACTGCCCCCACCCCAACTGCACTAAACGCTACAAGCACATCAACGGCCTGCGCTACCACCAGACGCATGCACACCTGGAGGCTGAGGAGCAGAGGAAGCCTGAGCTGGAGCCCATGAAGGATGGGGAGAGCGAGGAACGATTATCAGACTGTGAGGACACCATCGGCAACATGACATATGACCTCTCAGAGACAAACAGCACTAATGCCAACAGCTCCTCTAAGAAACCCGCTCCTCTATATAAGGTGACCACAGTGGGGTCTCCTAAGAACAGACGGCTTCTCCTCAGTACTGACCACAGCCCCTCAGCCAACCCCAAGACCAGAAGAACCTCACTGCTGAAAGATGGGTTGATTGATGACCTCAGCAATCTGCCCATCATCTCCAACATGACCGTGGTTCTGGAGAACTGCATGGTCCCAGACAGGAACTCCACGGTCGAGATGCCCAAGCTGGAAGCTGAAGGCTTGATCGACAAAAAGGGGGGTGCGTGCGACAAGGGCAAGAAGGCCAACGGGAAGGTAGAGAAGCCGTCCAAGTCACGGACCAACCGGCCGATCGCTCCCGCCCCTGCTCCCCCAAAGCTGATCGCCATACCCAACACAGCGTATCCGACTGCTACAGCAGATACTGCCCCCTCACAGCAGCCCTCACCCATGGCAGCCGTAGGCCTCACCAGTAAAAACCTTCCCCTGAAACCCATCAAACCAAAGCTGAGCATCGTTGTGGAGCCGAGCCTTGTCAAAGCCACCCTGGTTACCTGCAGCAAAGAGACCAGGAAGAAAGAGAAACGGAGACTGAAGGACAAACACAACAAAGACGCGCAAACCAGGACACCTAATGGCGACGGTGGTGGAAAGATGGAAGATGTTGGTGGTTCCAAAATGGGCGTGAAGGAAATTTCTGGGAGCCTTCTGAAGGAGCACCTCAGTAAGCAGGATGTACTGAACGGGCTCACAGAGAGCCAGGAGAGCAGGATGGCCAGTATCCGAGCTGAGGCTGACAAGGTCTACACCTTCACCGACAACGCCCCCAGTCCCTCCATCGGTGGTTCATCACGGCTTGACTCAAGTGGTAGTTGCCTGGCAACAGACAGCAAGAACAACAGCCCCGCCTACTCTGACATCTCAGATGCCGGGGACGACGGGGGATCTTCTGAATGTCGCTCGGATGTCAGATCCAAGTCAGCCTCCTCGGCCTCTTCAGAGGTGAGCTCTAACAGTAGCCATGGTAACTCTGGTAAAACCCCGCCCACGGCCTCTGCCCCGCCATCAAAAGATCCCCAATCCCCGTACTACCACAGCTACGAGCCCTACTACCTGCAGGGGTACATGCAGTCGGACAGGCAAAACAGCAGCAGCGTCGCTTTCCACAAAAGCTCTGGCCACGACGGCAAAGGGAAAGACAGAAAGGAAGAAGTGAAGGAGGACGATAAAAGCTCCTGCCACGAGTTCTCAGACTCAAAGAAAGGCGACGGGCCACCTCAGTCGCAGCTCCAGCTGGCTATGAGTCAGACCCAGACCGCCTTGGCCCAGTCGCTGTACTACGGCCAGTACTCCAGAGGACTGTACATGGACCAGAAACTGTTACTGGCCTCCAAATGCTGTGACCAGACGCACAGCGCCAAGCAGAGGGGAGAGAGGGGACAGGGGGTGAGAGACAGTGAGGACGATAAACATGTGGTTGGGGGTTCAGCCGGTGGACCCATGCACGGTAAAGATGGCGCTAAAGGTTGCTGTCCCAAACCCGTCCTGTCCTACGTGGAGATGACTGAGAGGGGAGAAAGGGGACAGAGTCTGGGCGTAAAGGCGGTGCATGGTGGCATGGTGGAGCAGCACCAGGTCTCGATGAAAGACTGCGATGACATCAAGTCACCTTCCTCTTCCTCTTCTTCATCGCTCCACAACCCAAACAGTCAGACAGATCTGGACTCAAATGTTTCCTATTCCAGTGTAAGTTTCTCCCTCTGTCTATGACCTGCCGCCGCCGCTGATGGTGTTGTTGGTGTGCTTTAATGGCTGCTGTTGAGTGTCACAAAGAGATGAATCACACGGTGTGTACAGCTAAACCAATAGGTGCTAAAAACAAAGACCATGTGGCTTCTGTGGTGCTGTAGCTGTACTTTGACATGGTAGTTTCGGTTGAAATCAAAAATTGTGTGGTTTGATTTGATGGATGTTTTTAATGTTTAGAATCAATGGGGGAAATGTGTTATTCCAACTTTAGCTGTTAATGTAAAACACATAAAGGAACAAAAGAAACATTTCTAATACATAAGTGTTGGTTTTTATATGAGCTGCTTTTTCAGAAAGCTTGTACAGATTTTTAACCATGTCATCTCGACACGATGCATTTTACCGCTATCTCTAGCCATGCTAGGTCATGTAAAAAAAGGTTGTATGAATTGAATGAAAGCCGTGTCCGGGAGGTTGTTTTTTCATTCAGTTTGGCCTAAATTCTGCAGTTGATCATGTGTGAGACGTGTCTTCATTCGTGTCATTGAGAGGGACGCCACACTCCTCACATCCCACCTCTGAATGGCCGCCTGCTGTTGAAACGTCGTCATCTTTCATCAACATCACAACCAGAGCCAGTGATAGATGGTCTGTCTATGGTTCTGTTTACTCAAGTACACAGTGTTTCCTCTATAGTCATTCAGCAGCGGTGGGCCACCGCAGCAAGAAATTCTCCACCCCTGCTAAAAAGAAAATGTACAAATGAAAGTTATAAATTAGCCTAAACAAAAAACACAAAAGAGACAAAATGCTAAAGGGCTAAGATTTAGTTTTAGCCCTGCAACCGGCCATATAAACAAAAACTGGGACAGAGACGTGGACCGAAGTTGAACTGACCCCAAAATGACTCCCACCCACCACTGTTAACAAAGAATTATAGGGGAAACACTGCAACTAGCACCAACACTTGTCCCCATCGATCTAGCCCTCAGACGGCCCGGCCTGGGCTCACTGCCTCGCTCACAGCAAATACTCAGAGCTACAACATGGGGAGGAGGCCGAGGAGGGTGAGGCAGACAGGGGAAAGGAATGGGGAGCTACCGTGGAGCCTGCCGGGGCCAAGATGACCTCAGGAGGAGGTGTGGGCGGAGATGCTAAAAAAGCCAGAGTCCACAATCTCCCGCCCGCCATTGACGTGGAGGATTCAGACAGGCTGGACGGGCTGGATGATCAAGGCCAGGAGCCAATGGGAGGGCTGGCTGAGGAGTCCCAGAGTGCCCGGGTGGCGGTGTCTCCTCCCATGACCCCCCAGCAGCCCTACATCCAGTACCAGCACTCCTCCTACCTGCCCTACCTGGCAATGTGTGAAAGTGGCGGGGGCTCTTACAGAGGGGTGTCCCCAACCCTGGTCCACAATTACCCAGGTAAGAGTCTAAGGAAAGGTTTGGGTTTACTTTAAAGCAAGGCCACCCAAATTGGGGCCCGCAGGCCTTGTTTGGCCTGAGCTCCCTTTGTTTTGGCCCGCCATAGCATTTGACATTCTCATGCTTATTCTCCTCTTAATTTGAAAGTGCTGTAAAATCCTAACCATAATGATAAAAAAAAAGCACGTAATCTGAGTTTTACGGCAATGTAAAGCACAGTGCTGGTAAACTTCCCTATTAAATTACATACGTAAGTTTTATCTACGAAGAATTACAAGAATTATGTTATTCTTCAACATCAACATTTATTTTTGGCCTGTGGCCTTCCATCCAGGCACATGTTGGCCCTTCATCTGAAAGAATTTAGGAACCTCAGAGATAGTTTGACATTTTGGGAAATACGCTCATTCACTCTCTTGCTGAGAGTTGGATGAGAAGATCAACACCAATCTCATGTTTTTTGTAACTCTTGTTTCAGATGGCCAAATCAAGTCACCGTGTGTATGTCGTGTTTGTATGTTTCTTCGTCTGTGTGTCCACCAGGTTTCCACTACCCTCTGTACGGTAACACGGCAGGCAGGGAGGAGTCGGAGGTGACTCCACCCGGCAGAGGAGGAGCGGTGAGCAGCAAGCAGAGCGGTGACTCGTCCTCGTCCTCAGCCATCGAGCTGCTACAGCAGCAGAGCCATCAATACCACGGAAAATCACCCGCTGTGAGACACCGCTCACTTTTCTGCCACATGCACACACTGCAGCTCACAGCGTCACACCTTTCATTCAGACAACACAGATGTAATGTTTCCAAATGAACACACAGAAAAAGATTTGAATAAAGGAAGGTTAAAGACAAACACGGAAACCAGAAGTTCTTTGTCTCTGGACAAGTACATTTCTATTGAAAATGATTTATTCACTTTTCCTGGAGTAAAGAACACACATCACATACTGTACCTGTTACATTAGCAAATCAATAAATACACAATTTAAACCCCCAGTAATAAAAATACACATTTTAAACCCTCGAACAGATGCAAACAACAAACGAATGGACGGAAACGGAAAAATAGGAAAACATTATTACATGTTCCAACAATGTTCATTAAATATGAAAAGAAAAACAAAACATGCAAAGTAAAAAACATAAAATATAAAACACAAAACAGTGCAGATATAAAAAAAAAATAATGTGGAAATATAAACTATTATATATTTGTGGTAGACCGTAATAGGGTTGGGTACCTTTCACACCTGAACCAATACTAGTCCCGATTCCGGTACCTGAAATTCGGTTCCCAGTACCCAACGGTACTTTTTTCGGTACTTGCCCTCTGTAATTACAAAAAAATTATTTCAGTTGTAAAAATATTTCCAAACCTATTTACTTAGAACATTATTTTATTTTTGACAGAAATTAAACAAAACTAAAAACAAAACCCCTCCCTCTCTCCTCCCAAACCCATCCATACAACCTATTAAATTGTTAATTTCTTACTCACTGTAACTTTTATTCTTGTATTTGTATATTATTCTATTTTAGCCTGTTTTATTTTCATCAGGACCATTTTTAATTGCTCTTTAATGTTTCATGTAAAGCACTTTGAGTTGCCTTGTTGCTGAAAGGTGCTGTAGAAAAAAGTTGCCTTGCCTTACACCTGAGCCTGTCAGTCAGTCCCCAGGGCATAGAAATACAGTGGCCGACAGGGGCAAACGCCCTGCAACTTAAGAAAACACACGCAAATAGACAAAAAACTTAATTAATTAAGAAAACATCTTCATTAATTTGACAACACATGCACAGCATTCAGCAAACGCGCTGCAAATACACACAACACAACCAAATACATAAACACGCTGCAAATACACACAACACAACCAAATACATAAACACGCTGCAAATAAAAAACGAAGCAAACAGAAAAGCACACAAACCCAAAAAACATATGCAATAAAAAAACGCTGCATCCAGATTACACAACGGAAGTTCTCCAGTCTGGTATGGCTGCATAGTAAAAAGAGAACTCCCGTCTCATGCCCTCCCATCCATAGACTGTATATTAAATTCATATTATTATTATTATTATTATTAATAACATAGCCTAACATAATATATTAGTAATATACAGTCTATGCTCCCGTCTCGTGCCCTGCCGGCTGGTGCCGTCCCCGAGCTTCTGGTCCGCTATGTGTTTGTACTTTGGTGTGTTGGATGTTTGTGAACTAAACAGTACGGCAATCATGCTAATTAATACAATAACTTTTTCAGCAGATGTCTTACTTACAACATGTTGGAGTAACAAAGCAGTTTTGTGTTTATATGTGCAGGTGGGATTTATTCAGTTTGATAAATCCCACGGTAAATTGGCTGGTTTACTAAACAGGGAGGGACTATAAATCCTGTTTGTTTTGTGTATTTCAAGAGCAAATTGTTCCACACTATGAATACAGATTGATCACTTATTTTGTTATATAATCACAATATTACACTTGAGGAGGCCTGTAGCCTACTTCAGTAATTTTGGACCTCGAAATGAAACCCTCTCATGTAATATGGCTTAAACAAACATCAACATTAAACGCTGATGCAGTTTTAAATGTTTTATCACCACGAGCTTACAGTCGTCTCTGCTGATTGAGTATCACCTGTGACCTGAGCCGAGACACACCCACCAAACATATCTCAAACATAGACTTAATATTTACAGTCTATGATCTCACCGTTGCACACCGTTCTGAGAGTGAACGTGTCCCGTCTCTCTCTCTCTCTCTCTCTCTCTCTCTCTCTCTCTCTCTCTCTCTCTCTCTCTCCCGTGGGGTCGAAAATCCAGCTGTTCCACTAGCTGCTCCCTCTAGAGGTCTGGAGAACTTCCGTTGTGTAATCTGGATGCTGCGTTTTTTTGTTGCATATGTTTTCGGGGTTTGTGTGCTTTTCTTTTTGCATCGTTTTTTATTTGCAGCGCGTTTGTGTATTTGGTTGTGTTGTGTGTATTTGCAGCGCGTTTGCTGAATGCTGCATGTGTTGTCAAATTAATGAAGTTGTTTTCTTAATTTGCTTGTGTTTTGTCTATTTGCGTGTGTTTTCTTAAGTTGCAGGGCGTTTGCCCCTGTCGGCCACCGTATAGAAACCACCGTTGGGAAGTGTAACGTCACACAGCACCGCGACTGCTTTCGGCTCGCCATTAATATCATATCACAGTGAAAGATGTCTGCGTGAAGTTTTGAAAAAATGTAACCACACTTGAAACCGCTTTATCGGCATTGCTGTGACTCTCTGTGTCTTCAACAAAACTGCAGAGCCGACATAGTTTGCTCCGTCCACACCTCTGCGCGCGTGTGTATGTGTGTCGGACCTCTGCTCTCTGTCAATATGCAGAGAGGACAGATAAGATTGCGCTTACTCTCAGGTACCAACATTTGGCACCGTTTGATCTTACGAACCAATACTCGGTAGTACCGACGTGATTCGGTCGGTACCGGTAAAAGTACAGGGTTTCGGTACCCAACCCTAGACGGTAATTGCAAATGAATAAACTAATGTAAATGGAAATGTTGTAATGAATATGTGTAATGAGAATTAATTATATACATATTACTACTTCTTTCAGTGGTCTTCAATGTCATCAAGCAAGTGTGAAGACATGACATTTACTGTAAATAAACCATACTGAGGGCTGAAGATATTTCATGAATATGCTCAACACTTCAAAAAGAAATGATTAGTAAAGTGTGTGTGCGTGTGTGTGTGCGTGTGTGTGTGTGCGTGTGTGTGTGTGTGTGCGCGCGTGCAGCCCGGCGAGAAGGGTTCCCCCGAGGGGGAGAGAGAGACGGAACGAGAGAGGAACCACGTGTCATTCGCCCGACACCTCCACACACACCATCACACACACCTGGGTATGAGCTACAACCTGATGTCAGGACAGTACGACATCTTCCAAGGTACGACCGCACACTGAGCCCAAAATGTGCCAAACTGACACCGGCTAATAAAGAACTGCATCATATGTGAAACCAAAGCTGAATTACATTTCACATCAGTTACTTAGTGAGGTGCTTAAAGGCCGTTGTAGTAATGCTAATGGTTTGAATTAACATGTTTAGCTGTCACATATGGCTGTAATGATCGGTCAGTTAGTGTTAGTTGTTGTTTGATGAACAGTAAGCAATAAGAAACATCTTTTCTTTTCTTTTTTACCCAACCTTTGGTCTTGACTTTTTCTCATGACTGGTTTTCCTCAGTGCTGGAAGAAGTATTACATTTTACTGGAATTATACCTCGTACGATTTCATGTGACAAATAAAATTGATTAAAGTACTGAGATGGAAGTAGATGTAAACTGTAAAAAATACTCCATTACAAGTAAATGTGTTCTATGAAAATGCCATAAAAGTTTGTAAGTATAATCAGGACAATGTTCTTAAAGTATTCAAAGTAAAAGTACTCGTAAAATGTTCCCTTTGACTGTTATATTATTCTATGTATCTTTATCAAATTGTTAATATAGATGTGTTATTGTTTGAGCAGCAAACTGTTTGTTAAATACAAATTCAGAAATGCCATCACAATTACCCAGAGCCCAAATTGAGTTACACCTTTACAATGTTTGTTTTGCCCAATCAACAGTTCAAACCTCAACGCTATTCAAAATAGATTAAAATATTTACAATAATTAAAAGAAAAAGCAGCAAATCCTCACATTTGTGAACACTAACAGTGTGAATGTGGTGCTGAGTTCTTACTGCTCTGTGTTGAAGGCTTGAGCTCCAGGTCACTGGTCTCCAGTCAGCAGGTGTCAGGACACTCCTCTACTGGTAAGTCTGTGCTGTTAATACCAGAGTTCACATGAAAAAAGTGTAGAAGTATATTTAAAAAAAGGAAAAAGGACTGAGAGGAATCCACCAAAAAGTACATTTTCATTCCACAAGACTCCAATCTTGATAGAAAACTATTCATGGGATGTTGTAAAAAAAAAAAAAAGAAATGAAGATTCTTAGCCTGTCAAGTTGGGTAATTATGAAACAAAAAGGTAAATCTATATTCTTATATGTCGCTTTAAAGACAATTAAACAGGTTTAAAGAATATTTATGTAAAAAAAAAAAAGTTTCAACAGACAAACAGCTGCAATTTAAAAAGAGAGGTGCACCTTGTATATCAGCTTTGGAAAAAGTTGCAAATCTAATAAACTGTTTCTGCGTCTGCAATATTTTGTGTCAGTGTGAAGCACAGACTCATAGATCATCCACTGAATGTGCATCTTATGAAATAAATTGGCTATTTTGGTTGTTTTATAAAGAAAATGCAAACTGGGAACAGAATAAGTTGGAGAAGCCAATAAATCAGATATTTAAACTGCCTTGTTGCCTCAGTTATCATGCCGTAGATCATTACCCACTTTGCAGTGCTTTCTATATATATATTTTAGAGGTTATATTTGTATATATATTTAGAGATTATATATTGCTTTTGAATGTGTGAAATAATGCAGAGGGAACCTGTCAGGCCGTTAAACTGCGTAATGTGATGATTACCTTGCTGCTGCAGAGACTGCAGTTATCTATAAATGGTAATTGCTGTGAAATAGAAGAGATTAACAGGAGTGATGCTGACAGTGGAAGAGACACAGCAGCCCAGAAATGAAGAACACCAGCAGTTTTCTACAGAAGCTAATCGTCAGCCCTGATATCTGAAGATCACTAATTAATTGTCTTCTTATCTTGTGAACAAACTGTTTTCCTACAACCACAATGTAATTATCTCTAAACAAACACAATGGTAATATTAATTTGTGTGTAGGTCTGTTTATATTATCAGCTTGCATTCGAGGGTGTTATCACTTTATCTAAAGGCTTAAAGGAATGACATTTATGTTGTAGTCACAAATTTGAAGTTTTTATAGACAACAAATTCAGTGGAGCAGTTGCTGGTAATGAAATTGTTGTTCACAGACTCCCTCCAACAATGCTACTACAAAATGCATAAAACAAAAAAACATGCAGGTAAATACATACAAAATAAACAAGAAAATCATGTTTCATAATATGAAAATCTGAAATCATTGCCATGTAGGCTTTCACATACAAGGAATGTGTCGCTGCAAAAGTCAAAAGATAATATTTAAAAATGTACAAAAAGAATTCTGAAAAAATACGTCAAAATATGTTTTTTTAAAGTGGAAAAGCTTAGTTGTTTGGCATTTTGTTAATGTTATCAGCAATCAATTAAAAAAATGATATGGCACTTTACGTCAACCAGCAGGTATCCATAGTGCTTTACATCAAGAACCAAATGAAATCATTACAGTATGCTGTGAAATTGGGCTTAAAAGTTGAAAGTGAGTGCTATATAAGGGACTGTTTTTTGTATTATTTTTTTTTATTTAACTGTATTTATATAAAGTGCCACCGGAGGAGTTTTGGGATCTTTAGTAAAATTAGACTTGACCCTCCCTTCGGCAGTTAAAACTTCTCTATGACCCTCCAAAATGATTGTGAAAAGAGGAACGACCCTCCCCATCAATTTGTGGATGCCTTCTGTACTGGTTAGCACTTGACAAAGATGTGCAGAAGCCCTTCGTTTCTTACAGCCATGACTTACATGATTTAACCTCTGCCTTCTTGTCTTATACATCCCACTCCTCTGTTATGGTGTGGTGGCTATTTCAGTAGATTTACTCACTAACATTGTTGTGGAAACACAATAAGCATGGAAACTAAATGCACACTTCCTGCATTACTTCAAATACTAAGTTGCTCCTCTAATTAACTAGTATTCACCTGAAATAAAACAATAAAACATTGAGACCATTCAGCAAAGCACACTGGGTAATTAATTCAACACACAAACTGCTTGCTAGGCTTCCTCAGTCATTGTATATTTTAGCTATATAAGTAAAGCTGCCGAAGCTGAACATTATCCAAAACATACTTGTTTTTACAACATGTTTATTTTTACAAACAATTTAACAATTCGCCCTTATGAAATCCAATCGCGACACGGCTGTCTTGGAACGCAATAGACAGACGGTGGTGGAATGCCCCGACAATTAACTAAAATGTAACAGTGAACAATCAGTGTTGGACCTCCAGTCTGCTGAGATGCCTCTCCAAACGCAAAAACAAAGTGCAATCACACCATAAAATGTTAAGACACGTTAAGAAAAAAAATCCGTATTTTGCCGTAATCCAATGACACGAAAAAAAAAAGTAATCCACAGCGATCAGTAGATCCACAAACAGAGTCACGGTGTATCCAGCAAGGCCTATACGAGCGTCACATTCACCAGCCAGCTCCAAACAGGTGAACCAGGTGAACTTCGCCGTTTAAACAAAGTGGAATAAATGTATAAAAGTCCAAATCTACACAAAACCCGCAATCACTTAGTAAGCTGACATCAAATGTATATACATGGCATTTAGGAAACCTTTATTGCAACGTTGGCACGGCAAGATGTCCAGACTAGTGCAACAGTAATCTTCGTTTTTTGTGTCCTGCTGCTCCCATCGTCAGCCAGGTAATATTTTTTTTACTAAAGCAGTATATGAAATCTGATGTATTACCTACCTCCATTTAGTTGTTTTGTGTTATTTAAGATATTTATAAAATGTCTGGTCATGCCAAACATAATTATTCCACAATTTTTTTTAAACAATGCAATTACCCGTTTCAGCCACCAGGGGGGCAGTGCTCCCTCTGCCCCCCCAGCAAACTCATGGGTCAGACCCATCTGGTAGCGAAGGAGGGCAGAGACTAAGAGCTACATGAAAAAATATGCACCAAACAAGCCACTTTGAAATTTTGCTGTTTCATGAATACATAAGTTGTGTGACCTAGACTAAAAATTGTTGGGTGACCCTCCCCTCAACAAAGAATAAAAAGACATGACCCTCCCCTATTTTCCTCCGGTGGTCCATTCCATAAATACCAAACTGTCCCTAACTGGTAAAAAAAAAAGAAAAGAAAAAAGAACAGCTATGAAGAGGCAGGTAGTAATTTACATACTTAGCTCTGATTGGTCATTTTCTCGTCTGTCAAATTTCCGGAGAAATGTGTTCCCATGCAGAATATTTACGTAAAGTCGAACCTTTCTCATCATTGGCATGTTGCCCCACTTTGAGTCTTTAGGGACAGAAAACAAAAGTTCCACTTTGCACGATTCTATGTCATCACTTCCTGACATTGTAGCATAACGGTTTACTACGGGAGAGCGACTGCTTTGCCGTACCTAGCAATACGTGAAAGTGTTAGCAGCCAAAAGTGTTTGTTCATTTCAGATCACTATTAAAATCAGTTTGCAGAGACAGAGTTGATGCAATCATCCATCGCAGTGAACTTTTTGTAGCCTTCATTTATTTCGTCACACGTTACATCATCTACATTCTAAAGATCTTGAATCTTTTCCTCTGAATTCCTCTGCTTTAGAGGTCTGGATGAAGTTCTTCCTCAAACATTTTCAACTTGTACGGATGCTCAAAGCGAAACCGTCAGCTCTTGTGTCTTTTGATCGCAATCGCACCACCTCTAGTGCGAACACACCTTCAGGTGGTCTTGACTCTAGTTCCTGAGATAAAAGGCCAATATATGACTAAAAGCCTGCGTTTTGTCCTCTTGTCTCCACAGAGAGCGAAGGGAAGAAGTAGGGCCATGTGAGAGACCAAGTCTCACATGAGGAACGGCAGAATTTATCAGACATCAATTCCATGGTGTTTAATAAGCTTCGCCTCGCTCAGAGGCAGAGAACTAAAATTAAAAAAACCTCTTTCATTTCTTACCACCTGTTTTATAACACATTGTCGAGGAGCAGACGGAGGGACAGGAAGCAGGATCAGCAGGAACTATCTGTACCAGTCCAGATCACTGACTTTTGAAGCTTCCAGTTTTGCAGGATTTTGACAGAAGCAGGGCGGCACATATGAAACTTAACATCCCAGAGCGCTGCGCATCCGCCCAGCTACAGCTGTGGTGTTCACCTTTATAAAATGCACATTTATCGTAGTGTATTATGATGATGATATGACTGAATGTACTGAAGATGACTTACATTATCACGATAGTGTTGATCTTTTTACTATTGAGGAAACAGCATTAGGAAGCTAAAAAGTCTATTATTATCCTTATTATCCTTATCATTCTGATTATTGAAGTGGTCCTCCTCCCTCCATAGTGCTGACGCTACATTTGTATTACTAACCTGTACTTAGCGTAACCATGTTGATTGTATTGTCTTTATGTGAGAGTAAACCTTCACATCGACCTGCCCAGTGCCATGTAGGAACCCAGTGGTGTATATATTCTGTACAGATTCATGGCGGAGCACTAACATGCTTTATTGTACTCTATGTTGATCTCCATCAGCCATGCAGGGGAGCAGCGGGCGGAGCGTGGAAAACCCGCAGGAAAAGAACCACTATTTCTTTATTAGCCGAGTTCAGTTCAACGGCAGCAGTTTGTCCTGTCGGCACACCAACCGACCGACCGTTCCACTGACGTAATGTACTGTATGTTGCACATATGACACATCCTATTTGGTTAGAGCTAAGGATAAGTGTGTCATTTAGTGAATGATAGCCCCAGTTTGTGCCTCGTGGATTCAGTTTTCTTTCAGGTCACTATTGATCTCCACATATGACACTGCTATGGTTAACGGTTGGTCATTTTTCGGGAACAATTTTTGTACTTGGTGAGTGTTAAGAAAACTCAAAGGTTGGGTGAAAATCAACTATTTGGAAAATGTTTTTATTTGGCGAAACAAGCTCACCACAAGGTCCATTTAGCAGCTGTTCTGGAGCTTTCAATCGTACCCCATAATGCCATGAAATTGTAGTTGGACCACAAGATCAATTCAGAGAATCGACTTTAATGCAAACACGGACAAAAGTGCTCAGAAGGATGGGAGTTTGAATATCAACGCTTCCACGCAAACTGGTCCAACTGAAAGCTCCAGATCAGCTGCTGAATGGACCTTATGGTCAGATTGTTTTGCTGTACCAATGTTCACAGTTGGTAGATGACAGGAAAGAAACTGTTTGTTGTCCCAAACAACGATGGCAATTCAGTGTACACCAGAGAAAACATAGAATTAAAGGGGAACAGGATATGACTTCAAAAAGTGCTGTTGGGTTTTGAATAAAACAGTGACTTATTTCTTAATATATCACTTGAACATAATCAACAATCAGCAGGGATTTGTAATGGAAAAATGATGCTTAAATGAGAGGTACAACCTGGGGTTAGGTGAATGAAATATCGAAGACAGATGCCAGTGAGTGCATGTTAGTTTATTTGAACATGAAAGCCATAATTGTGCCAATTATACTTTTAGTCGCAGCACCTCTGAAAGACAATTACAGTGTTAAAATGAGCTTTTGCTCATTTTCACCATTTCTTTATTATAACTTCTACAGCCGACACTATTCTCAAAACTAAATAGAATTTGGTTTGTTTGCTCAGGTACAATAAGTAGTGAGTTTATGACCAAAAATAAGCTTCAGGGTTAGCCAGTAATCAATTTACTTTGTATAAGTCTTGTTTTTAGGAAATTACAAGTTGTGTAAATAAAAGCATTTGCTTGCAGTGCCATAGTCAACAGCAGTTTGAGAACTGCTAAATTCAGTTTCAGTTTTGAGTATTGAGCAACGGCTCCAAATTAATGCTACATCTAAGATGACAGAAAAATAGAAGATATAATTTAACACGATGAAAGCTGGAAAACCATTCACAGTACAGCGATAGAAAACACTGGAATTGTCTTTTAAGTAAAATGAGATGCCAGTAGGGCTGTACTTTTTGTCAGGAGTCCCACAATCCTTCGCTCCGCCCCTGCTCCCATGCCTTCTACAAGCTAACTAGCTCACTGCAGAGCCTCTGATAGACAGAATGGTCAGGTTTTTATCAACTGCTGCCATATCTCCAGAACACAGAACTGTCAAAATGTTAGCAACAACAATTGGGCCGATTCCGGTGCTTGCCCAATGGAAAACAAACATTCACGTTAGCCTGCTGGTTGTAATTCAGAGTTATCAGGAATTTACTATGATAGTCCCATTTTGGCTTAAAGAGTTAGAGAAGTATGAACAAAGTGGTATCAATGTTGCTGCAAACATCCAAATAATAATTGAAAGGAGCCTGATTCAAAATAAACTGCTACAAATATATGACACAATAAAAATGGCTAATTTAGGCTTAAATGTACTTGTATCACTGTGACGACATGGCTAGCATTAGGGTTAGCTATCTTAAAATAATATGAGAACATGTTTACCCATTCTGCCAACAAAGCGTAAAGAGAAAATGTTCCACCTTTTATGTGGATGTCCAGTCAGTGTTGATGAAGAAGGTCTCCAGCACACTGTCCAAGTGAGGAGTAAAAACTTCCATGGCTCTCTCGGGGATTGGCATCGGAGACAGCATCCGACAAAAACTTCACACGCTGACATTTATTGCAGCAGAATGATTCTGTTTCTGTTGGCATCGGAGGGCAATTTTAACAAAGTCACCAGCAGTAGTTGTTTGCCTTCGGCAGCTCAGGTTCTGGAGAGTCCCCGTCGGCCATATCCTCTCCGCTGCGGCTGCAGCCTTGGCCTCTCCCCGCTGCATTTCTTCTGCCGCATACTCTGGCTCGAGGAAACACAGCTGAAGTCAGCCAAAACATTGTAAAATATATTCTCGTCCATAACATACTCTGCACTCATTTTGGGATGCCATTTTCACAGTTCGCAATACAAGCGAAGAGAACTGGAAGTTCTGTTTTTGAGTAGCATCTAGAGCACGCCCCCTGGCTACCCGAGGGAGAAATCTAAGCTGAAATAGCCTGAAGTTCTTCTTCGTCACTGTCACGTCACTGGATGCAGGAAGAACAACAGATTTTGCAGGTGAGAACTCAGCTTCCTCTGTCAATATAGCACTCGCTGGGAAATGTATTGCTTCAAACGGCTTGATTTACCATCAAAACTGATTGGACACCCACACAAACAAGTGTCCCTTTAATGCAGCATAATGCAATGTTAATGTCATGTGGGGTGGAAGTATTTACTAGTACAAGTTGGAAAACTCCCAATCCCAATGGCCCGACCTTGTCTATCAGCGGCTCTGTTTCACTCAAACACAACACCTTACCTGCATAGTATCAGTGATCATTCTATTACTTGAATATAGTGCTATGAACTCTGTTTACAAAATGCTGTCATCTTTTGGGAGACACAGTGTTGTCTTATAAAGGCTGCTTGGTATATGTTCAGTTCATCCACCCGGTGTATCCAGTTAATTACACACTGCAATCGTATAAACATGGAACCTGCTGTTGCTTTTTTATACTGTATATGCCTTAATTCATATGTTTGGCAATCATGATTAAAGGATGTTTATATATATTCTTTTGTCTGTGGAGTTTTCTCTTTATAAGTGACACTAAAAAACTAAAATATTTGGTTTTGTACTTAAACCAGCATTCAATTACAAAAACAACCATAATATTACTACATGGAGTAATATATGGGGACTCCAATAAGGCAAAATGTATTTTTTGTTGACCTTATAATGAACGAAAGGAGACATATTGTGGTACAATATTATTCCTTTATCAATTGAAGTTAGTTATTGGTCTCCTCTCTTCTTTGAATTTAAAAATGTATCGTATATTTTTTGAAATAGTGTTGAATTACTTATGACTGTCAATAAAACGATTTAGCAAGTTAATTAATGAAGGCATAAGAGTTTAGTATAAGTGGATCACTATTAATCATTATTATGATGACTCATTTTCCATTTTTGGTGTGATAATGATGACTTGGACTGTATTTGTAGTAGAAGCATAATATTAACAGTCTATGAGTAGAAGTAATGTAGTGTGCAGTACCCTGCACTTCCACCTCCGACCAACAGGGGGCGCTGAGTGTCTTTGTCATCACTTCCGGTTTCAAAACAAAATGGGTGGCGCCAAAGCTTGACAACAAAGCGGCTGTTTGCTGCATTCAACGGACACTCAGCGTCCAAGTAAACAAACTCTCATGTGTTTAAATGTTGTTTCCACATTAACTTTCTGAACTAAACGAAAGTATTAAGAGTTTGAGTAAACAGTTTCCCGTTACAGTTGTACAAATGTCATCATGGCTTCGAAGACAGACCAACTTCTTATCGTTGTGTCCATCCTCGAAGGTAAGCACACAGCTATCTTCTCTAACGTCAAAGTGAATTATACAATTAATATTACGTGAGACAATAGTGTATGTCTTTTCAATACTGAATTCAGTTACGCGACTGTCATGTGTAACGTATTCAGCTGGCTAATAAGTAGCCTGTTACTGCTGGTCATGCTAGTTAGCTTTAGCAGTTAAATCCACCCTGACCTGAAGTGGCATCAACTGTCCGAGAGCTGGAGGAAGTATTCAGATCCTTTACTACAGTAACGTTAAAAGTACTAATACCACGCTGTAAAAATACCTTGTTAGAAGTCCTGCATGAGAAATGCTACTTTAGTAAAAGTATGTTAGTAGAATCAGGACAAAATAAAAAATAAACTTAATGTACTTAAAAGTAGAAAATGTCCCCTACTAACAAGGTACTATTGTTATGTCAAGTACCTCAACTTTGTACGTAAGTAAAGTAACGTTACTTGTGTAAATGTACTTAGTGTACTGACATCAGTCAAAAAAAAATTTCTGACGTTCTATAGACCAAACAACTAAACGATTAATGGAGAAAATAATCGACGGATTAATCGTTAGTTGCAGCCTAAATACTGTACATCAGTATTTAGACCAGAGGGGTCTGGATATTGTGATTTTGTGATTAAGCTTAAATGTGTTGCTTTCCTCATCTTTAAGGTAAATGGATATCATTGTTAGGCCTACAGAGAAACAACAATAATTTAGAGAGTAGTTGGACTTTAAGGTAGACTTTTTTTCTTTAACTCTATTTAGTTATTTACTGTTTCATTGTCAAATCAATCTAACTCGTATGCAGTAGATGAAACTGAAAACGACCGTTTGCTTTGCTTCGTTCCAGCCAAATCCTTGAGTGTGACTCGTCATCTTGACTGGTGGTAATTCACCAGGTGAAAGTTTGTTTTGTACACAGGAGAAAAGTTTAGGAAAGTAAACCAATCTTTCCTTCCCCAGGTCGCCACTTCCCGAAGAGTGCCCGTCTCAGTCTGGTGGTCCAGGCGAGCTTCGATGGCGAGCAGCTGGCCACAGACCCGGTAGAGCACCGAGACCAGCCGCACTTCAGCACCGAGCTGGCCTGGGAGCTGGACCGCAGGACGCTGCACCAACACAGGTCTTACTTACTTACTTACTTACATGCTTGTTTGATAAACGACATTACAAAGAGATGCAAGAACAGCCGCGATTCAGTTAGCTAAGAAGTAAAAAGCCAATTTTCTCTCACACGACTCAATAATCAAATGTTTTTTTTATCTCATCTGATCAGACAATACAACTGTTGTATAGCCATAGTCACAGAAGGTTAACAGCTTAAGAATTACCATTAGATTTGGTTAGGTAGGTTGAAAAGGTTGCAGTGAATAACTGTAGGGCTGCAACTAACATATTTTCATAATCATTTAATCTGCATTTTTTTTTTTTCTATATTAATCAATTAATGAATTGGTCTATAAAACACCAATCATCAACCACTGGTCCATTACAGGTATGTTAAGACAAGGAAAAGCAGCAAATTCTCACATTTTGAGAAGTTGGAAAAAGCAAATATTTGTCATTTTTGCTTAAAGGTCCAGTGTGTAACGTGTTTAGTTGTTCTTTATCAAAATCTGTGTTGCTCGTTCACAAACTTGTCCTTTTTCATGAATATTTACCACCATCATCAATTCCAAGTATTCCTTTTGGCTTGACATTTTACATTTGCATTCACATGAACTGGGGTAGACGCTCCATATTCATGCGCCATCTTGAAATACATTAGCCGGTAAGGGACATACAGGACATACTGCTCCGCCTTTCACGTTTTCGCTGTCACATGATAAACTCACAGGTTCTTCTGCTAATGCTGCTAATGGGCCCGGCAAGTTTGAAGAAGGAAACATGGGGGACCACACATATTCAAAATCCAAATTTCAAGAACAGGAGTCTTCTTCTTCACCCAGAAAAAGAAAAAGGATATTGAAAAAAACAAGAGACCGGCTTTTTGAAGCGTGAAGGCTACCGTAGCTGTAATACGTACTTTGAACTGCGTGGCGCGAGAGAGTTGATTGCGATATATGATCTCAACGCTAGATGGGAGAAATTCCTACACATTGGACCTTTAAACGATTAATCGCTTATTAAAATGACTGCTAAATAATTTCCTTACATTTCAGTAATGGATTTATCAACTAACTGTTGCAGCTCTAATTGACTAATTATAACACTGATATGTTATTATACAAACCAGTGTTGCTCGATGTTCAGAATCCCACAAGGAAATAAATATTATATTTCTATTTGTTAATGATGATAATAATAACTTTATAACACCTTTCAAAACTACATTTTAAAGTGCTTTACAGTAAAAACAAATAATACAAATTAACTAAAAGATGTCAAACAAGATAAATAACTACAACAAATACCATCAGTTAATAAAAAGTCGTAAGATAAAAGTGAGTTTTAAGAAGAGGTTCAAATGTTGACTAGCAGTGTTTGATTTTGTAAAAATGAGTCAACACTAAACTATGTAATATGAATGCATCTTCTGTCCTCCCAGACTGCAGAGAACTCCCATCAAGCTTCAGTGTTTTGCTGTCGACTCTGTGAGTAAAAAGAGAGAGAGCGTCGGCTACATCGTCCTGGACCTCCGATCTGTACAAGACGTCAGACAGGTGAGCCTCGTCTCCTTCTGTCTGGGTGACATGTTGAAGTGTTACGATCAGTGATGCCAAGCTGTTGTTCACTGAGACCAGACCAGTAAAAATATATATTTTTTGCCTGTCAGGAGCCTCGCTGGTATCCGTTGCTGAGCAGTAAATACACCAAACAGAAACCAGCCCTCCTCCTCAGCATGGCGCTGGAGAACGACACCAAGCCCTCCGAGCCCTCTCCTGATAGGTTCAAAGCCAAGAAGGCCCCGCCCCGACAAGGTCAGCTGGTTCATCAATACTGTTCTTGCTGTTTTCACATTACTGTTATCTCTTGTATGTTACTTGTGAAAAATAGCCTTCTGGCTAACTCTGGCATATTGACAGAAATGTTTATTAAAAGTAAAAAAGGACAACAGCGTCTATACTGTTTGAGATAATTGTATCATTTTAATATAGATAAGACCATGATGACATTATTCTATCATGCTTTTATCAAAACCGTCATATCGCTCTCCCTAGTAGCATGGTTTGGGTGTGTTCCTGTCAAGCACAAAAATCGCCTAAACCAAATTGTAAAATGGTCAAGTAAGCTGACTGGGGAGTCCCAGCTGCACCCCCATTTCCTGTATGCCAAACAATTACAGCGGATAGCTATGGCTATCAAAGAAGATAGCCTACACCCTCTGAATAAGGAATTCCAGTATCTCCCCTCTGGACGGAGGCCAAGAGCTCCTGGTTACAGAACTACAAGATTTAAAAACAGTTTTGTACCAGCGGCAATTACTATGTTAAACAAACAGTAAAATTATTTGCACAAAACGCACAAGCACTTTGGTTATGTACTGTTTTCTATTCCTTTTTATCCATGTTTTATTACCTGTTTTTATATGTTTTAATGTTTTGTGTGTGGCATATTATGTTTAAGGATGTCCCGCCTCTCTTAGACTGTAAAACTAGTTTACCTACGGGTATCAATAAAGTAACCTAACCTAACCCTAACCTTATTAATATGCAGTTTACAGGGACAGTCCCTGTAATAATAAAAAAAAATATAGAATTATTAACTGACACATGCAGCAGTAGAAGGTTAAAATTGGCAATTTGAGCTGTTCTGTGTTTATATGATTGTTTATCAGTATGATGCTGGAAAATAACACGTTCAGCAGTAATGTGTCTGACTAAAATCTGTATTTAAAAGACTCAAAACAACACTTTTGTGGCTGATTTCTTGTTGGCAGTCTGTCTGCTCTATCTGTCTGGTAAGCTTTGTGATGTCTGCAACACTCTGCAGAGGTCCAGATCCCACAAATCTCACTCATGCGCAGTTTGTAAAGGAACAAATAAAGCATATAACTCAGATCCTTTTGGATCAGTGATAACACTGAAAATGCAGCACAAAGTTCTTCACAATAAGAAAATTACATGACATAAATAGACACAGAATGAACATGGATAGAAGAGAACGTTGCTTTGTATAACCAGAAACCAGAAGTTCTGTGTAAATTAACATTTTATATTCTGTTCTCTTGTCCCTCTCTTGTTGTAACTCGTGTGCTGCTCTGCTGTTATAGGTTCTCCTGCAGTAAGTGACCTGCTGCCAGATAAGCTTGCGGCCTCACTGATCCCAGATCAGGGTTACCATCAAGTCGGACCTGCAGATCACTGCTCTGACATGTTCATCCTGTCCGTCACTGTGGCTTTTGCTACCAAACTAGAACAGGTGGGAACAGTACGTTGACCTCTGACCATCTGATTGTTAACCTCCAAGTATGCAGTGTGATATCGTTCAGTAGAACGCCTTACGAAAAAACTACTGGCCTGATTTTCATAAAACTTAGTGGTAGCATGGGCCAAGGAAAGAACCCATTACATTTTGGAGTCGATCTGAATCACAGGGCGGATACACACATTTTTTTTCTCACTTTCGTTAATATGCTGCATTTGTGTGGTGTCGGAATAATCAGAGTTCCCGAATCCCCCAAATGCACACTGCATTAAAGCTATAGTGTGTAGTTTCTGTCTCCCCCATGAGGAATTCTAAGTAATGATAACAAAACTCTCGGCGCTTCCACATGATACAAGCCTTCCGTGACCGCGCAGTGGTCGAGTTTGAACCATCAAATGGGCTGAATAGGCTGTCCTGTTGTTCCCCACAGTTGATCCCCAGCACTATGAAACTGTCAGCGGAGGGGTCAGGGTTCTTCTTCTACTACTCTTTACTGGGGAACGACATCACCAGCGAGCCTTTCCACAACCTGCTGAGCCCCGACTTCGAGCCGGAGCGCGCCTCTGTTCGCATCCGCAGCAGCAAACAGATCCTGCAGACCTTCCTGTCTCAGCAACCTAGTTTACAGGTGAGCGTGGACGATTTTCATTAACTGCTCATTACAACCTGTTACTGGCCATGTTTCATCAGAGGTTCCTGTCCTCTTCAGGTCCACCTGTGCTGTGGGAATCGCTCTCTGGGCAGTACAGACGTCTCTCTCTCAGCCCTGGCTGCTGTGTCTGTGGATCTGGAGAACAAGGCAGCGACGGTGGAGGGAGCATTTATACTCCAACCTCCTAAACGCACCAAACAGGCACTGCCGGCTCTGCCCGCCGACCTGCAGCCAACTGTGGGGGTGGCTGTTACCCTCAGGAGGGAGGAGGTCACACCACAGGTACACACACCTAGGAAATGTGAATATGTGGTTGTTTACTGTTACAAGTCTCTACTGTCCCTCACTCTGCATCGTCTATGTCTGGTAAATCAAAAGAAGAAAAAAACATCAAAGAAAAGAACATCTTTGGACTTGTTTCATGCAGCTGTGTCAGACAGATAGATGACAGTAGACGAAGGGAGTGAAGATAGTAATTGTGCCGAAAGATGTGACCAGTTTTGTGGTGGCATTGGATCCTCGTCAATTTGTTGCTCTTGATGTTCTCTCTGCCTCATCTACGTTGGATTTTATATATAGTCCGACATGTCTTGACCTTATCGTGAGCTGTCCTTTACGCTACGACAGTTTAAAAAATGTCTGATTTAGTTGGACCCGAAAACAAGTTGTGACGAGGGATGAGCAGTTTCAGTTAATAGCTCAATAGGAGATGGGGTGCAGAGAGGAAGTCAAGTCAAGTTTCAATTTTATTTATATAGCCCACTATCACAAATCCCAAATTCATCTTAAGGGGCATTACAATCTGTACAGCATACAATGCCCTCTGACTAGACCCTCTAGTCAGAAAAGGAAAAACTCCCCCAAAAATCCCTTGAACGTGGAAAAAGTGGAAGGGACTCCTGATATGTTTTCGTTTTAATATAGAGATCATTCGCTGCAATAGCAGATATCTCCAACTGAAATTATCTTTAAAATAAAAACACCTAGTTTTAGATTGTTTTAGTTTGTGCATCCTTACGAGGGACAGAAAACGTCTTGTAGTGTGAGCAGCAGGATTTACTCGTCATATTTTCTTGTGTCCTTTCTCCAGTCTTTAGGGAAGAAGGAAGGAGGTGGAGCTCAGTCACACTCCAACCCTCCTCCCTCTGTTCCTCCTGCTGTACAGAGACCTCGAAGCTCCTCTCCGGTCCGAAAACCTCCCGACTTTTCTCCCCCTGGTCCTCTTCTTCCCCCTCCTTCCTCTCATACAGAGAGCGAAGCAGAGAGTCTGCTGGAGGAGCTTCAACGTGGTAAAGAGCAAGCAGGACTGCTGGCAGGTGAGGCTGCAAATAACCACAAGTCAGCTTCACACAAGAAGTTTCTAGAACTATTTTAATAATCGATTCATCCGTCTCTGATTCCAGCTTGTTAAATGTGAATATTTTTCTAGTTTCTTCTCTCCTCTGTGACAGTAAACTGAATTTGAGTTGTGGAAAACAGTGATCAACATTTTTCCCCATTTCCTGACATTTTATTGACCAAACAACTTAATGATTAATCGAGAAAATAATCGACAGATTAATCGACAATAAAAATAATTGTTAGTTGCAGCCCTAGAAGTTTCAGTCAAACCAAGGAGGAGTAACATTGTGTTTGTTCATGTGTCCAGCTGCAGATTTGGAGATTCCTGTGCTGCAGCAGAGTCAGACTGAAGCTACAGCAGAAGGTGGAGCATCATCCGTTAGTGTCTCTGCTCCCAAAGTGTCCATCCCCTCCTCCGCCCATCACTACTGCTTCTCTCTGGACCTCCGCAGCCTGGGAAACCTCAGCCTGACACACCCCATCGCTGCGACGCTCAGGTATAAGACTTTGCCTTAATCCCACCTCTCTCCAGAGAGGCCTGTTCATTCTGATAATATTTCACTCACAAGGTGTGAAGACACAGCGCTGCAATTATAACATACAGTTTGGGTATGAAATACACTATTATCATAGCCGATAAAAATAAAAGTTGCAATCATCTTATAAATACTCTTTAATAACATTTTAAAACAGCTACATACCCAACCATTCAGTGCAGTGCAGCGGTCTAAATTGTTTAATGATGGTTGTGTGTTTGCTGTATTTCAGGTATTCGTATCCGTTCTTCGGCAGTGCAGCTCCCATCATGACCAACCCTCCTGTGGAGCTGCAGAGGAACATGGAGGCGTCGCTGCCTCAGTCCTACTGCGCCTTCGACTTTGCCACTCTGCCCCAACAACTACAAGACACCTTCCTCCAGTAGGAACACACAAAAATACTTTACATACGTACTGTAACTTAATGCTCGCAAGTGTACTGACCTGTTGGTAGGGTGAGGAAGGATTGTCAAGTACTGATGATCACGTCATTTCTCTTATACTGTTCATTCTTAAAGGGGTGATAGAATGCAAAACCGATTTTACCTTGTCATAGTTGAATAACGACAGTTTGGTGGGTAAATATGACATACATAGAAGCTCAGAATCCCATTGATACCTCTTTCCTCTGCAGATCTCACATTTTGAAACTGCTGCTGAAAACGGGCGAATCTCAACAAAGCTGGAAGCTGACGTCAGCATCCCAACTCCTAGTCTTTGTCACGCCCCAACATTTGCATAGGCTACACGACTGACCTGAGGTCAGCTTAGTCTTCTGAATCTAGCTAGGTCATGCAGATCAGAGGTCCAGAGGTCCGCTATTGAATTACTAAATTCACTTCTGAGACTTTTTTATGCGAGAAATCAACTATGTAGAGGTCAAATATGGGCCGTTTTACAAAAATTGATGGCTAATTGCAAATTTTGTCCGACTGTGTGTCGCAGTTCAGTGGGAGCTCAGCAGACTACGTGACAGCGGCTGGTGCTGCCTAAAAACTTAATTTATCCAGAGGGAACTTGTTTTGCAGCAGTTGCAGAGCAAAGTGGGAAAGAGTGCAAATATATAAAGTGCAAAAATCATGCAAACATTGACAGTAAAAGGTTTAAAAAATAAAAAATCTAACACACATGCCAAAAAGTAAACTATGTAAAAATAAGGGTGAAACTTAAATTAGACAGTGCACTTGTGCCTCTCTTTTTGTTCTTCTCTCTACGTTTTTGTGCACGTCTCTGACGCATTCATATTTGAAAGGACGCACGCATCCAGGGGACGCACCCTATTCTTTTCCCCTGATAATTCTACATTGTGAACAACAAAACGTGTTAAAATCACAGAAATAAACAAAAGAAACATTGCTGCTTTAGACAGTTTGTGATGCTTCCATATTAATATCCTCTTTATTGTCTGCTAAATCACATTTGGCCAGCAGGTGGTGCCGCAGGAATGTGTTTTCACATAGTTTTTGTCTCTGTGAACATTAATGATGGAGCTGCTGGACACCCCGCAGTGTAATGTATGTGTCTGGACTCATTGTGTGTAATCTGTGTGGTGTTGTAGAGTTCCTCTGGTTGTGGAGGTTTGGCACAGAGATTCCACCAGCAGAGACCAGCTGATAGGACGAGCCTCCGTCCAGCTGTCTCACTTGCTGAGCTCTGAGAGGAGCAGAGTCCTGGCATCAACTGGGGAGCAGAGCTGGAGACAAACTCACCAAGACCGCATCCCTGTGCTCGATACACACCGGTAGGAACCAGACACTGACGCACAGACTGATGACATGGTGCATGGTAACCACTGCTAAACCACTGTGTTTCCATCCTTCAGTCCCAGTGGGAAGGTGGCAGAGTTGAGCTATGTGGCAACACTGGAGGACCTGGGGTTGGTCAAAGCCAGAGAGGTCATCGTGTCTGACTCTTCACAGGTAAGACAGGTGTGTGTGTGTGTGTGTGTGTGTGTGTGTGTGTGTGTGTGTGCATGCATGCATGCGTGACTTGGATTGGTTGAAATAAAATGGTTGTTTTTAGGGATGCCAATTTGGATTAAATTTTTTTTTATTTTATAGCCGGTCCTTGTTAACCGATCATTAACCGTTAACTGACAACAGAGTCCCAGTTCAACCGTCCAGGACGCTCGGACATACTTTCCGAGTTCCGCATCCACATAAAGCCACGGTGTTCCGTGAGTTGTTGTGGACACATGCAGACACTTTCCTGGAACCACTTGCGTGTGCGTCTGTGCGACCGGTACAAGTCTGCAGCTGTCCACAGAGCCCGAGCCTGTCTCCACTCCATCCACCTGCCACCGGTCAGACTCTGCCTGGCATACACTGTTTAGGACGGCCAATTTAAGTCCTCATTTATATAGGGGTGTGTGTCATGTAGCTCTCTGCTGTGAGCGCCGTCCAGCAGAGAGCCACGAACTAAGCAGGAAAAAAGAGCAACTAGCAAACCAAAGTTGCACTGCTGCTAGTGAAGAAATATATTGTAATGCCTGTTTTTCTTTTTACAAAGCGAAAAAAAAAAAAGGTCTTTCATTACTTATTTATTTTTGTTTTAATAATATAGTTTTTAACAATTTTTTAATAGAATTAATCGGACAAAATTCTTACTGTCGGTTAACGGTTAAATGGTAATCATTAACATCCCTAGTTGTTGTATTAGATTGCATTTGATTTCACAGCTGTACCTGATAAAGTGGTCAGCCAGTGTGCAGACCTCTGTGTCAAGTTTTCTGGTAATATTTCACCTGTTTTTAATCCTCATATATCATCAGAACGTAGCTGCAGTCCCCACACAGCCGTCCTCCCACCCTGCTGCTCCCAGCCTGAGCGTCGCCCCGCTGGGCCCCACAGCTCCGACGGCCCCCAGAGACACCCAGGAGTACCGCACGGCCCTAGAGCTGGAGCTGTGGAAAGAGGAGCAGGAGGATCTGTTCGATGATCAGGTAAACACAGGACTGAAAGTAAACGCGATAGGACTAGATACACAAAAAGTATAATGATTAAATACAATGTTATAGTTAACGTAATGTAAACACTAAATATGTAGTTTTTAATGTAAACCTGCTGCAACATTAAGCCACGGACGGGATTATACAAGATGTAGTTTTCATATAGAAAAGCAAACACTTTCCCACATCGCTCCTTTAGGATTGTTAACTACAGTGTTTTTGACCTCATATAAACGGGTGTTTTACGTGTCGTTTTAATCCCTCATGTTGACTTTGTCGACGGAAATATTTAAAATATATATTTTGTGTGTTAATGTGTGTTTGTTTCAGTTGAGGAAGAAAGAGCTGAGCCACATGCAGGCTCTGGCAGAAGAGTGGAGGAAGAGAGACCGAGAGAGAGAAGCTCTCGTCAAGAAGAAGGTACACAAAAACGCACAATACTTTGCTGCAAACACATTGCTGTATATGGTACACAAATACACACATTACTGTACATACTGCAAGATTTATTTTTTTATATAGACTAATGGGACACTTACATCTGAATTTAAAAATGACTGCCCGTGTTTTTCTCGTGCTTCTCCCCAAATCTCTTTCTGCTCGCAGGAGGTGGAGTATAGTCTGTTGGAGGAGCAGCTTCAGAAGACTCTGTCTAATCTGGAGAAAAGAGAGAAACAGCTGGTTGAGTCCGAGCTGGAGGTCAGACTCACCTCTGACACTTATAATATAATATAATATATATATATATATATATATATATATATATATATATATATATATATATATATATATATATACTTATAATATATACAGCAAATCCTCAGAATTCAACAGCTTAAACTAGTCAGTGCTTAGTATTTGTCCTGCTTCAAAAGCGAAAAAGTAATAATCTGGAAGATTACTTCTAAGTAATCACTATCTATCACCAATGAGGTAACACAATGGTGATTGAGCCACTGATGAAAGCCCTTGCATTTGCAGTATAATGAACTGGGTGTCTGTTGCGACATTCCTAGGAAAAATCACACTTTCACTTTTATGGCATTTTAATTTCTCTTGTGTAAAAGAGGGTTATGGGATCTGTTCTAAAAAATCTAAATGTGTCCAATTGATACATCTACGCACATAAATATATTGATTAGACACTCAATAACAGTATTATCAACGTATTACTCCCATTTCTCAGCAAAAGGAACCACAGTGTTTAAAGTGCATGTTTTGACAGTGATTCTGTTTGTGTGTTCAGACTCAGAGGCTGCAGAGGGAGCTGCGAGCTGAACACGATCTGACCCAGAGGGAGCTGCAGGAGAGCAGCAGGAGGCTGCAGCAGGACTGTGACCACCGGGTGGCGATGGAGAGAGACAAAGTCCGACTGATGGAGGAAGAGAGAGGCCGGCTGCTGCAGCAGGTAAAGACAGACAGAGAGAGACAGAGAGTACTTTTGTCGGTGTCAAATTGATAGTGCGTTCCATTTATACTCGGAGGTCTGAATTTTGGACGTCAACGTTGTAAACACGCACCCTGAACTCAAATTTCCAAGTTGGGAAGTCGGACAACCTCGCAATACCCCAATCTGAAAATCCAACATGGCTGCCCCGTGCATCAACAGTTGTGAAAGCTGTAGTAACATACAGTTATTATCACTTCTGTCTTATTTGTGTCTCACTAAATCAGTCGTACACACAGTCCTGTCCATCTTCTATCTGTGGACATGTTGTTACGCTGTTTGTATGCACAACAAATACATGGTAATGCGTTGTTATCCACTGGTATTGCTAACAATGGCTAACCTGGCTAATGCTGACCCCAGAATGAAGAATCCGACTTGTAAAGATCTCTGTTTGTGTCGTCCAGATTGCAGACGGTGAGTTTCGGTACAAACAGCTGGAGAAAGAGTTCCAGCTCTACAGAGAACAACAGAACATCAGACCAGAGTTCAGACTGCAGTCAGAGGTCAACCTACTGACTCTAGAGAAGGTAATCTACTAGTTTTTAACAGCATTACTACCAACTTGTCTCTCACATGTAAGCAGAAAAATCCAAGAAAAACCAAAAGAAAAACAAGTTGATGATGTTTTGCTGTGTGGTTATTAAGGTGGAGCTGGAGAGGAAGCTGGAGTCCACCACCAAGTCCAAGCTGCACTACAAGCAGCAGTGGGGGCGCGCCTTAAAAGAGCTGGCCAGATTCAAACAGGTACCGTTCGTCTTGAGGGAGGGGCGTTTACAGTGAGGGACTCACCACTGTTTCATTAAAGATTAGAAGAGTTAACTTTTAAAAGACCTACAAAAAGTGGAGTCTCTGAGGTCAGTTTTTGCACTTTTTGAAAAGATCTGGTTTGCATTTTAAAAATCTTCCATTCCTAACCCAAAGTAAGTGGATCCAACGTGGAGTAGTATTGTTTTAGCTGCAGGAAGTTGTAAATAGGTACATAAAACTAAATGTAATTATTTTCAAAATGAGCATCCAAAGTACCAAACACAAATGAGACAAACCGAGCTCGGACGGCAAATAGCGATTGATTTCATGATCACTTAATTTAGAGCTGGGCAATATATCGATATTATATCGATATCGTGATATGAGACTAGATATCGTCTTAGATTTTGGATATCGTAATATGACATAAGTGTTGTCTTTTCCTGGTTTTAAAGGCTGCATTACAGTAAAGTGATGCCATTTTCTGAACTTACCAGACTGTTGTAACTGTTCTATTATTTGCCTTTACCAACTTAGTCATCATATCCACATTACTGATGATTATTTATCAAAAATCTCATTGTGTCAATATTTTGTGA
Organism: Sander vitreus; assembly: GCF_031162955.1. Lineage (NCBI taxonomy): Eukaryota > Metazoa > Chordata > Actinopteri > Perciformes > Percidae > Sander > Sander vitreus. Next base: position 32,211,230 of record NC_135859.1, read on the forward strand.
AAGCACCAATAGTCAACACTACAAATCGTTGTGGTATCGATATCAAGGTATTTGGTCAAAAATATCGTGATATTTGATTTTCTCCATATCGCCCAGCCCTAACTTAATTTTCTCATTATTATCCGATTATTCAATTTTTTGTTTGGTCTATGAAATTTCAAAAATATAGGTTTAGAAAAGAACTGACTTCAAATGTCTTGTTTTTGTCTCAGCAACAGTCTGAAACCCAAAGATATTCAGCTTTCAGTCAGAAAACAAAGAAAAGCAGCAAATTCTCAAAATGATATCAGATTATCAAAATAATTGACAGTTAACTTCTGTCGATTGATAATGTTAGAACAGATCAAATAAAAGCAGGTCCGTTTTTCTCACGGGCAGACAGTTGAAGTTTGGGACCCTTAAATTTCAGGTGTCGAAGCCTCCTTAAACTCACCAACAAAGAACATTTTACTTCTGGAAAGTGCATAGCGATAAAAAAAAACGCCTCTACAAGGCAAAGTCAAAGGACAAAAAACAAACCAAAACAAAAAAAGCCACACCTTTTGAGACAAACTTTACGGTAGAGAGCCACGCTGAGGCTTCTCTGCCCTGACAGCGGTTATTTTTCACAGCAGATAATAGTAGTTTTTCTGTGTTTGGACGCCTGGCGGCTTCAAGACGCTGCAGGTTTTTTATCTGCTGCTGGAGACGAGCTGGCAGTGTTAGGACATTTAACAGCTCTGTTTAAAGACACAGAGCAAGCGGAGGAAACAGCAGCGCCGTCATCTGTCAGCTGACATCACACCAAATACACAAGTGCAGTGTGTATGGGGCCGATGTGCATAAAGGCTCAAATAAAAGTTCCTTTAGCTAAGAACAACTTGTCGACAAAATTTCATTACGTATGATCTCTTCACAATAAAAGCATCCTGTCGGTTTGCCAGTGGAATGCTTTTAATGTGAAGCAGCAGGAGAAGTTGGGGTTGCTTTAGCTTTAACTTAACATCGATGGACCGATTTTTAACGTGTGTGTGTGTGTGTGTGTGTGTGTGTGTGTGTTAAACTGACGGTTCTCACACATTTCATTGTCTACCTCACCTCAGCTAAATATTTGGCTCTGGTGTAAAAACACACCTCTCTTTTTCTTTCTCACTTTTTCCTACACACACACACACACACAGACACACACAGAGACACACACACACACACACACACACACACACACACAGACACACACAGACACACACACACACACACACACACACACACACACAAACACACACACAGCACTAAGTGGGGCTTCAGTCAGCCTAAGACTAATGTAAACACACATAGACCTTATCTGACAAACTAATAACTGTTACAGACATCAACCAGCTGGAAAACTGGGCAGACAGTTTTTTCTCTTTTCTTTTTGCATCAATCTCCCTTCCTCTCTTTCCGTTTTTCTCCCCCATCTCTCCCTTTTTCTCTTCCTCTGTCCTTCTCTTTCTCCGTCACTCTATTGCTCTCAACCACTCTTTTTCTTCCTCTTCATTTTCTGCCTCTTCTATTTCCCTCTGTCTCTCTCTCATTCCCATCTCTTCCATTCTTTCTTTACCTTCTTTTCCCCTCCTCTTTTAGTCTCTCTTTTATAGCTTCACTTTGTCTGACATTAACTTTCTCTTACCCCCTGTTTCCCTGTTCATATTGTTCTACTTTTCCACCTCACACTTTTTTTCAGTTTATAACTTACATTTCCCTCCTCCTTTTTGTTGTTGTCCTTTGTTTTTAGTCTTTCTCTTCCCTTCCCGTCTTGTCCTTTCCTCTCTCTCTTCTTTTTGCATCAGCCTCTCTTCTTCCTCCCCATCTCTCCCTTTAGCCACTTCTCCTATCTCCCTGCCTCTTATCTCTCTTTGTCTTCTGCCTTTCCTCTCTACTTTCCATCTTTTCCTTTCTTTACCTGATTTTTCCACCTCTCTTATCCCTGTATTTACCTTCACACAACAGGTCCCTTCCCTTTCTTTCTCTCTGCCTCAACCCTCATTCCTTGTTCCCCCTCTCCTTCTTTTTCTAGCTCACACTTCATTTCTTTCTGTTCATAACTTCCTTATCCTTCCTCCTTTTTGTCATTTGTTTTTAGTCTGCTCCTGTCTTTTCTTTCTTTATACTCTCTTTCTCCGTCTTCCCCCCCCATCCCTCCTTCCTCCCCTCTCTAAGTGCCACATCATCGTAAAGAAAACACGGTGTGATTTATGCAGCTCTAAAGGGGTTCGGCGCGGAGTGTCACCCCCCGCCTATTAATCATCCCTGGGATTGGGTTGAGCAATAAGCTAGCCAGGCGCTAACTATTCAGATGTCACACTCTCGCTTTTTATAAAATATCTGGCCTGTGTTTACACGACCATCCGTCTTGGCGCTCGGCGGTTTTTAAAGCCGGCTTTTGTTTGGTTTTTCTCGGCCTCTCCTCGCCTATTTATTCTCTCCTCTCAGCGCCTCGCATGGCGTGCTGTTTAGCTCAACTCGGATCATAAAAATTCTTGTCGGAGGAAGAATGTGCTTTTCAGAGCGAGAATTAATGTCCAGACAGCTCCAAGGTATTAGATCAGAGAGTTAGCCTCCGTCTTTTTAAATTCAAAATATTGGGACAAGGAGCTTAAGTTGGTCTTTTCAAAGCAAAATATTGGGACAAAGAGATTAAAGTTCTGAGGCTGGAAGCTAAATTTGGTACTTTTACAGCCCAAGTGGAAGGTCGGGAAACTAAATTTGGTCATTTTTATAGGCCGTAACGAGAGAATATTTATATCTGTAAATCCAGCAGTAACATGAGACATCAGTGCAAACGTCCAGTTTACCAAAGTCTGCTGTCTTTGTCGTTAATAATGTTTGGTAGATAAGATCCAGTGGCCTTCAGGTGTTTATCTGTTTAAAGCCTCAGTAATTAAAGTTGGTCTTTTTGTTTTATTGTTTTAATCTGTAGATCAGCCAGCAGATAACTTGGTCCAGTGCAAACAGACACCAGTGTTTCTACCACTGATCAGTGGAGTTTTGACACTTAACAACCCTTACTGCCAAAAATATACTCCTACTATACTAAAACCAGACAGAATATTTTTTAGCACATGCTAAGTCCTCCGCCAAGGCATGCCCTATCTCACAATGTTAACGCAGTGTGAATTTTCCCAGTCAGGAACTCATTTTTCCGATTACTCCGACACCACATGAATGCAGCACAAATGTCCTATTTCGCAATGTTAACGCAAGTGAAAAATGCATTGTGTATTCGCCCCGTGATTTGGATCCGCATTCATGAAAATCGGGCCAGTAATTTCTTCGTAATACTGCTGACAAACAAACCGAACCAAAATCCCCTTGGCGAAGGTAACAATCTCGATAAAGGAGGACGACTGAGAAAACAAGGGTTGGTGTTCCATCTTATTAAAGATCGACTTAAATAAAAAAAAGAATATCAAGGAGCTGTGCAGTTTGGGTTTCTGAGGAAACAGAAGCAGTGTGATATACAGATTTTAAATCTGGAGACAAAGAGAGCACTGAGAATCAAATGGATCTTAAATTAGAAAAATTAAGATCAGAATTTAAATCAGACGGAAGGAAAAGTGAACAAGGCTAAAAGCCTAAACGCGCTCAGCGACACGTTTCAGTAACATTTCCTTATAAAGTGAAAAAGTTCGATACCCGGCCCTGTATTATCATATCTTGGTTTCAGTCAGTCAAAGCACTCACGCTTTCAAAGTTTGGGGTTCAATTCCCTCCCTCCGTGTCCGTCTTGACTAAAACTGACCTCTCTCATGAGTCTGTTTGTATAAAGCTGTCAAACAGCAGATGCAACATGTCCTCAGAGAGAATTTCAGTGTTACTGGTCTCAGCGGAGACTCTCTGATGGTTCCCACTGAGCATTCCTGGAATATTATGGAGCTCCAGTATGAGGGGCGAGTTCCAGACAGGGAAGGTCAGGGAGGGTGATACGTTTTCTGGAGCTATTGAGGGATTCCATAGAATTTTTTAATATGAAAATAAGATGGAAGGTGTTTAGATGGAAAAACCCAGACTGCAAAATCAACATCAGTTGTAGTTTCAAATAAAAAAGTCTTTAAATAGTCAGAGGGCCTCATTCTCATATTTTTATCCTAAACTTCTTCAACTTTTTTTCTTCCAAGTTGCATTCACCAAACTCTCTTAACTGCACAAAACACTGTCGTAGATCACTTGTTTCAGCCTGATAAATGCCAACTGTTCATGCGATTTCCATACACAACATAATTAATGCCCCTAAAATTGTTCTGATTGATTATGTCGTTTGGATTCCTAAATCAAGCAAGTGTTAAATACCTGCTCATACTTAGGTTTACTTATGATTTGATCAGATAGTTCCTGATTTAAATACCCATTTTGCCAAATTCCTAACAGTTTTATTTCTGTAATGTTCTTGCGCGGCTGCTTGTGTTTAGGCAACGTTTGGCTTGTTTTGCTAAATTAATAAAATATGATTAATATATCCCTAAAAGTACGGTGCTAAAAAAAGCATTGGCTTGGTATCGACACAATACCCAGTTGTAGTCAAAGAAAACTGAAGGAATACATTAGTGTGCTCTGTGGTTTTAATCTGACCAGCAGCTTCTATCGCAGACAAACAGACCATGTTCTTAAACTCTGCTCCTGGGTCTCTTATCTCGTACTTATCGCTCCAAAAACCCGCCAGGGCAGCCTGAACACACTGATCTTAACCCTTCAAACACTCCAAGATATATTACTGCTGGGGAGTTATTTAACCCTGTGTGGAGCGGATCTCATCTGGGTTAGTTAAAAGTCAATTGTGTAGACTTCACTTTAATCTGTTTTGGCAATTCAACAATGAATAATAACGTCAAATAAAAAAAACATTTCACATTGTTTCCATTATTCATGCAGTCCTGATGATGGATTCATTTTGGTACCTATGATGCTGTTTTGAGTCTTGTGTGGAGCTGAGACTACTAAAAGTAATAATAAAATGTTTAACTTTTAAACTTTAAAAAAAAAAAGAAGCTCCAAGTGATTTACAACTAAAGAAATTGCAACACATTAAAACAACTCTTAGGCCGGCTACACACTGGCTGCGTGGCGTGAGCGTGTCAGCTGCGTGGCGTGTCCGTTTTTATTTCAGCTCCCATGTTAACAGGTTAGAGCTTACACACTGCCTGTGTGACACGCACGTCTCAGGTGCGGCTCGAGCCGCGCTGAAAACGCGTGCATGCTAGAAATAGAACCGACGCCTATTTTTCACGCGAGACGCAAGCGTGTTGGAAGCGTTTCCAGGCAAACTGGAATAGGAAAAGATGTTTATATGTCATTTTGACACGAATACATATTAATAAATGACATGTTGATGTTTAAAAGTCTCTAGGTTTTGATATAAATTGAATGAAATTAGAGGATAATAAGATACGAGAAAGTTAATTAATCGATAGGTTGGTCGACAGAAAAACCATTGGCAACTTTCAATTCTTGTATTTTTTTCAAGCAAAAATGTCAAGCAATCGCTACGTTCAGCTTTTATTTGTGAGCATTTGCAGCTTTTCTTTCTCTCGGGATGGTTGAAAACATGTTCACTTTGGGCTTTAGGGAATTGTGATTGGCATTTTAACTATTTTCTTACATTTTAAAGGAGAAACTATTTATACATTTTTCACGAAAAATAATGGCTGGATTAATTGATATTAAAGAAAATCGTTAGCTGCAGGTTTAACATGTAAACCGTCAGTTTTTCAGTCTTCATTAAGAAGATTCCTTCAACATTTGGTCCTGTGTTTTCCCCAACATCGTGTCAAAGCTGCACCTTTTTGGCTAAATGTGACTCGTTTGACCAACATCTTTTTGGGCTTTGTGTGCCGCTGTTTTATTTATTTATTTGCCTCGTCGCTAGGGTTGCACGATATTGACAAAATGTGATATTGCGATATCACATTTTGTCAATATCGTGCAACCCTAGCTCTGTTAGTATTATGAATATTGCGATTATAGATATTAATTTGTATATTTTTAAACATATGTAAAATTACAAAAGTTACGGGAAACCACATCAAAATAGATTCATAACAAATTAAACAAGTTTTCTTACAACACAAGGTTTATTTCCACTGACTGTCATATTGGACTGGTCCAACATGAATAAATAAATAAGGACCATGTCTACAGAACAGGACATGTTGTACTGGTTGGACAGTATAAAATAAATACATAAAGAGAACAGCACACAACCTTTCTTTCTCTTCTCTGATTCGTTCTGTTTTGTTGTCTTTATCTATTTCTTCACTTACACTGTCACTCTGTCGAAATATGCACACACATGGTACGCTCCATGGGTTTGTCATGTACTGGACCCGTGCGCTGACGTGTACTAACTTGTGCAAGTGGCACGGTAACTGGCCAATGACATGATGATCATTACAGCGTTTCAAGCGGGCTCTAAATCAAACACAACTAAGCCACACAGCCAATGGATGGGACACAGCGCTCCTCAAAATATTGCATACTTGTCACACTTGATATAATAATGTTCAACAGGATATCGCGATAACGATATTGAGTCGATATATCATGCACCCCTACTCGTCGCTGCACTCAAGTTTATTCGCATTCAACTTTGTCTCCTGGTGAAGTCATGTCAAATGTTTTCTGGTTTCAATTTGCTGCTTTTCTTTATTTGATATATTATGTATATCTCAGTCCCTCCAGGAAGTCGCGATCGCGCCAATTCACTCAAATTCAACCAATCACCGTGAATTTGGTGGCAATTTTGACCAATCACTGCAACTTTCCGCACATTTGACCAATAACCTGAAGTTTCTCGCGACTTCAACCAATCACAGCAGTCCCACGTGCGAGAGCCAATGACCAATCGGGAGTGAGAACGGGTTGATCATTTCCTTGGTGTTGATATGAAGACGAGACGTGTGTGTGACTCATTTTCCAACAAAACGTACAGCGAAAGACCGTGCAAAACATTTCAGACCGGCCGATACATTTTAACATCAATGTAGACTTTAACGATTTAAAAGTTGCTGCCGTTTCCATCCTGGCTGCCGGCTGTCTGCAGCGGGTGGGGCTACTGCTCCGTACCCCCCGCGACTGACGCTCGCACACACACACACACAAACACACACACACGGTGGATGCAGGAGAAAAAGATGAGACGACACGATGACCTAAATTGAGGACAGCTGCGCTCCTTATTGTAAGTGCAATGATAAGTTAAAGTCAGTATTATCAAACCGTATGAATGTGTGTCCCAGCCCAGGCCAGCATAGGAAAATAACTAACAATGTAAAGATCAACAAGCCACTGACAGATATGTTCAAATTTGATTCATTCAATAAATTATTATTTTTTTGTCTTAAATCCACCAGCCATTTTCATATTATACCAACATTTGCAGCATCTTGAGCCTTTTTGGTTACTAGGAAAACTCAGCCCAGAGTAGTTTTATTCTCCCCAAAATGAGTTTCCTTTTTATTTTGAAAGAACCATAAAAAAAAAAAAAAATCTCAACTTTTATCGCATTTTTTTTTTTACAAAAGCTCCCGCAAAATCAGACATTTTGGGCCGCAACAATCTCAAAAAAAGGCCACGAAATCCTGGAGGGACTGCTATCTACAATCTAAATATGTTGGGGTTTGGGCTGTTGGTCAGACTAAGCAAGACATATAAAAGGAGTCTCTTTGAGCTCTGCGACATTTTAAAGGAATTCTTTAACTATTTTCACTATGAAGAAATAGAATAGAAAGTGAGGACCATGAGTCATTACATCAGTCCTGGGTTCTTTTGCTTTTTCAAATGATGTTATATTGATAACTTCCCCCTGAACCCCCTCAGGTGTGGAGCCAGCTCAGCTTCAGTCGCTCAGCTCTTTACACAAAGCAGACATTTTATATTTATCCATATTTTTCTGTGATTTCAGCCGTTTTGTGATCCTCATTTGTCTCTAATGCGAGTCCCAGTCGTCCTCCTTTTTGTGTTTTAGTCCTCACGTCCCCAAAAACCCTCAGTGAAAAACTCTCCCCGAACTCCCACAGGTGGAGAGCTGCTCAGAAAACTACATCTGAGCTGAGAAAAGTGTCCACATGTGTTTGTACGAGACTGTTGACCTCTGAACGTGGGGGCGAGTAATGGAGGGAAGACGGAGGGGAACCTGGGGGAGGAGAAGTCAATCTCTGGTCATCTATCCCAAATATCATCCCCCCTGTTTGAAACCTGGATCCTGCTCTCCTGGACTTCCTCTCTGAGCTCTCAGTCCCCCTGCTGCGTACAGCTTGTCTACACTTTAACATCAGTTGGCCTGTTTGAACTGGTCACCATATTTTAGGGCCTCTGTGTTGAGCTGCATGATACACATCATGTTTCTTGTGCGATCTGATGTGAAGAAGAAAGTCCTCTTCATTTATTTTTTCACTTTCATTTGATTATTTTTAGATTTGTAACAGTGGTGGGCAAGAACCAGATTTCTTTTTGAGGTTCATTTCACAATGAATGGCATCCTGTCGTGTTTCCAGAGTTTAAGTCCAAAAAAAAAAAAACTAAATTCAGTATGAATAGATTTTTCTTCAGATCGTTTTACTTTTATGTTGTGGTAAATATTTGATCCTCCTGTTAGAGTAAGGTTGATTTCCTATCCGGTGTGCAAGCTTAAACCTGTTTGATTTTATGCGAGGGCTGAACTCACTAGGACACGCTCTGCAAATTAAAAAAAAGTCACCTACATCAACAACCTGTGCCAACTGCGCAAAAATCCCAACTGGTATTGCATTAGTAATAAGCGATGTGACGAGAGCGACTTTTTGTTGCATTTGCACCTTTCCATCCAGTATCTGCACGGAGCTCGTGCTCAGCTGTAGCTGCTGCTCATGACGTAATAACTGTAAATTATCTGCTTCACGGTCCTGAGTTTTAGTAGCTTTTCTCTTTCGTCCCGCTCCCCGTCGCTGCCGAGGCCTCGGTATCACCTCGTCCTCTAATTGTTTCAGGACTCGGCCTCGGATTGTCCTTGGCAGCGGGCACTAGAGAAAATGTTTAGCATGTTTGTTTTTCTAGTAATTAGCCTTAAAACTGCCGTAATACAGACTGCTAATGGTCCACAGAGAGCTGAGCCTGTGTCAACATACCACTGTGTGTGTGTGTGTGTGTGTGTGTGTGTGTGTGTGTGTGAGAGAGAGTGAGAGTGAGAGAGAGCGCGATGTTTTCATGAGAGATTGTGTGTGTTTTTTTCTGTTAGAAGGTGAGGTGATCAGGCGTGTGAAAAGTGGTCGGCTGGGCAGTAATGTGAAAATGTTAGTTTTCCCATCCAGAATCAGCTGGCTGGTCGTTCTGCTCTGTATCACCAGAACACACAGACAGATTCCAGCTCCTCAAATCACCTCCAGTCTGCTGCTCGCCATGTTTTCCACGTTTATCTGCCCCGTTAGCAGAGCGGCTAGTCGATCGGTCTGTTAAAAATATATTTAACCCTTGTGTGGTGTTAGGGTCTGTGGGACCCGTTTTCAGTGTTTGCTAAAAGAAAAATGATGCTATTATTTCTTCTAACTCGAATCCATTGGCCTTGGCTCATTTTCTGTGCAGAACATATTAAAAAATAACTTATTTTCAATGACTGCACATAACTTTTACATATGAGCAGAGTTTTTTTGTGATTGTTGCGGGCAAAAATCCTTGATTATGCGGCACGTTTTCTTAAAAAATGCAATGGAATATGCGGCATATTAATGCAATTTTATGCAATGAAATTGCGGGAACTTGCAGAAACAGCGGCTTCATCGTGGCTTCATCGCGGTTTCATCGCGGCTTCATCGTGGCTTCATCGCGGTTTCATCGCGGCTTCATCGTGGCTTCATCGCGGTTTCATCGTGGCTTCATCGTGGCTTCATCGCGGTTTCATCGCGGCTTCATCGTGGCTTCATCGTGGCTTCATCGCGGCTTCATCGCGGCTTCATCGCGGCTTCATCGTGGCTTCATCGTGGCTTCATCGCGGCTTCATCGCGGCTTCATCGCGGCTTCATCGCGGCTTCATCGCGGGGTTTGCAGCTTTTCGATGATGTTCACGTCGCGTAATTACATCACTTCATAACCAGTCTTTTCCAATGAAAGTCGCTAGCACCAGCTCCAAAAGTCGCTAAAAGTCGCCAGATGACGTCATACGCTCATTTGCATATTTTTGACGTCATTACGCAATCATTTGTATAAAGCTTAGTGGTTGTGTCAGCAAGGTAGATAGAAAGAAATAGAACTCTTTAGCCAAATAATCACAAATTCAATACAGGAATTTATTTTACCTTATAATTATTACTTAGGTAACCTGTCTTTGAAGTAAAACAAATGAAATTCTACAAAGTGGGGGAAAAAGATTGATAAAGAATTATCAAAGAAGGCTGGCTTGCCCAGGGCCAGGCCAGCTCAGCAGCGTCTTTCTCCCATCGCGTCCTGCTGTCTCTCCTACCTACACCGGCCCCCGCACACCCTGTCCCCCTCCCCTTCTAACTACCTGCACAGTGTGCACAGTGCTGCTGCACATTAGGAGAGAGGGGAGAGGCTGCTCCTCTGCTCCTCAGTCACAGAACAGAAGACTGATTTGGCAGCTAGAGGACAGAAATACCTCGCGTGCTCGCTGGACAATACTGACCACTTTTCTACAGAAAGTCGGCAGATTTGTCGCTAGTCGCTTTTTCGAAGAAAAAAAAGTCGCTAAGAGGGTCTGAAAAGTCGTTAAGTTGGTAACACTGTTCATAATGTTCCCATGGCAACGGGAAAAAGCTGCTCTTGTGTGAAGTAAACACAACATTTTTCAACTTTGTGCTAAGATATGTGACTTTTTTGCAACGGAAAAGCGGGGATTATGAAATCATACAAGCCCCGCATATTTTGCGTGGAAATTGGCAATTTATGCGGCGAAAGTGCGGCGTATTTGAAAAAATGCGGCCCAGCATAAAGATGCGGACTTTGGCTGATTATGCATTGAATTATGGGATCGCATAATCAAGTTTTTCTGGAGGGACTGTATGAGGTGTATTTAATTGTAGGTGCTATGAAACTATGTTGTCCCAAATGGTTACATTTCAAGCACTTTCACCTGTTCTGATGAAGTTCTAAGAAATAAGCACCAATAATGATCATAAATCTACCTTTTTTATAATTGAATTTCCTTGTTTTCTCACAAAAAACGAAAGTGATCATATGATCATAAATGTGATCTCACAGGGGTAAATGGCAAATATGAACCATAAATTATGTCTATATCATTGGTAATTGAGCTAAAGTAAACATCTGTTAAGTACTTTTACATAAATTGTTATGGCTGTATTGATTTAAAAGCCTAATAATGTGGTGGGTCTACCAGACCCAGGAACATTGGCTGTGGAACAAAAATATGAACACCACACAAGGGTTAAAGAACGGCTGAATTGGTAGAAATGTACATTTGGTGAGGATATCTAGTGTTTCCCAGCAGGTTGTTGGATGTAAACCTGCAAACTTTTAATCCCTTTTGATTGATTGATCAAAGCTCTGACACAATATGCATGCTCTGGTTTCCCCTGTGACTGTTTGCCTGATTTATTAACACCCAGCTGTAAGCCAGTAGACAGAGCCCAGATTAGTATTATGGGTAATTTTGGGAAGTCTGAGCTGGAGGCCGAAGCAGCTGAAAGAAATATGACTTTTTAGACGTTTTTATTAAGTTTTCTCATCGTGTTCGTGTGAATTCTTCCAAGTCCTGCAACATTTTTCTCAGGGAGGTTTTATGAAAATGTGAAACCAGACAAATGTATCACCGACCTCTGTGTAATTAGGAAAAACAGTTCCCTGGCATCCAAACACACACATTTCAGCACTGAGGTCAGAGGCTTATTTTGAAATGTTCTTAGTTCAGATTTGAACTGTAGACCACTGCAGGACGTCAAGGCTCGAGCTGTGAATGTGGAACATGTTTGAAAACATTGTGACGGACCTGAAGTGAACCAAGTTAAAGTCTCCTTCACTATAAACGGACCAAAACAAATGCGCCACATGTTTAGTTTTAAGCGTCATGTTTTTTTGTTTTGTTTTTGTTTGTTTGCAGCGGGAGCAGGAAAACGCCATGACGCGTCTGAAGAAGCAGCAGGCAGAGCTCGAGGCCATGAGGCTGCGTTACCTAGCAACGGAGCAAAAGGAGGCGGTCCACCAGGACAGAAAGGAGCTGGACGACATCAGGAACGAACTCAACAGGTCAGATCATCACGTTTTTATAAATGCATTTTCATGTGGAGACAAATCATTCAGGTTTCAAGTTCTTTGTCATAAAAGTTTTTAACTAGTTTATATTGTATGTAAATGTATCTATGTGCACTACATACTGCACTCTGTGGTCATTATCTAATTTATATCTAATTAAGAGACGTTTTTGATATTTTCTTGGCCAGATTAAAGCAGCAGGAGGACAGGTTGGGCCCCGCTTCGTCCCCATCTGGCCCCGCCCCCACTCAGAGTGTTAATGAGAGCGCTGACGAACATCTGAGCCGCCTGTTGGAGGAGAGAGACACTCTGCTGAGGACTGGCGTCTACACGCACGAAGACAGAATCATCGCCGAGCTCAACAGACAGATACAGGACGCCATGAGGGACAGAGGAAATCTCTGACGTCCAATCAAGGGACAGGGTCGCATCTGAGACTGCAGGTCAACCATCCACTCTTACTGTGTGTTAACGTGTTACTTTAACCAGACAATGTAAACGTTGCCTTAAATCAGAAGTACAATACTTAAATAACTTCACACATTCATGTACGAGTGTAAATGTGCCTGAGTGTAAATGAGTGTTTGTAATCATTCCTTACAGTCCATCTTAGGATCTTAGGAATGATTACAGCAAAAACTAAACCGGTGTAATTATGAGTATGTGAGTATTGTATTAAGATGGACTTGAAAAAAATTTGAACCTGTCCTTTAAAGGATCATTCCACTAGTTTTGCATGTCTAAACCTTTAAGACTAGAATTTTTTCCAACCATATTATATCTAGCCTTTTAGATATTCTGCTTTCTTCATGCAGAAAACAGTTTCAGTTTCTTGTGAGCTGCTGATGCATTCAAGGACGTTCAGACGTCTTAGAACCTGCATGAACCTTTTCACAATGTTCACTGGAGCTTGAAAGGATTAGTCCATTTTTTTGTTAATTGTCAATTATTTATTAATTAACAATTTTGACATCTTGTGCTCGGACAAATTTGTGATGGACACTTTAGAAACTTAATGATTGATCAATCAGAAAATAAATTAATCCACATTTCTCAAACAAATCTGAACATTGACTGTGCTGAATTATCTCTTAAGATAATTTACACAGAAATGAACTGAAGGAAATGAAAAGCTAAATACTGATTTCTGAATTAGCTAAATATTTACATGATAAGTAGTTAGTGGACTAAAACATGAAAAACCAGCGGTCTGTTCCTTTTAAATATGAGTTTGAGCATCAGAGGGTTCAAATCTGAAGCATTATTGAACCTGAAATATGTGTTAAGTTATTAGAGAATGATGAGTTTGTGTTCAGTATCGATGTTTGTTCTGATGAGGTTTTTATGCGACAGCAGGTGGCGCTGCAGCCTCAGAAACTAACACTCTTCTGACCTGCAGACGCTGTGAAACATTAATTTATTTTTTATCATCACAACAGAAATGACTGTGACTTTTGTGTTTGTCTGCAATAAATTATTTTGGGATAAAGTCTGCTGTGTAAATGTGTTTTTTTTTGTTATTTTCTAATAAAGATTTTTAATATAATTCTGTTTTATTAAAGAGCAGCGAGCCACTGGAGCGATGTTTACACTGTTAAACAAATAAAGATCATTAAGAATTATTTTCTAATCCTTTGTTGTCATTTATTTTTTTGTAAATACTGATGCATTTTGATTTACCATATTTGTTCCGAGTAGATGTACAAATATGAAGTGATTAAATATAGAATTAAAACATTGATTTAACAGCTCCGAAATGGAGTGTTTAATAATTTATTTAAGTACTTTCAGTTCACTTTTAAAAGACAGATGAATTTTAAAGAGTAATGAAAATCTTGATGATTTTTTATGACATACTATACGATCACTTTTTATTATTTTTGTCATAAAGATTTCATAGTATATCAAAGTAATCGTACAGTATGCCATTAAGTCATAAAAAGTCATAGTATAGTATGTTGAAAAAATGCCATAGAAGTCGCATGTCATAAAAAGTTATAGTATGTCAAAGAATGTCAAAAAGTCGTAGTATAGTATGTCGTAAAAAGTCATAACAAATGTCATACTATAGAAAAATACCATAAAAAGTTGCAAATGTCATACTATATAAAAATACCATAAAAAGTTGCATGTCATAAAAAAGTCATAGTATGTCTAAAAAGTCATAGTATAGTATGTTGTAAAAATGTCATAAAAAGTCATGACATACTATACTATGACTTTTTTTATGACATACTTTACTCTTTTTATGACATTTCTATCACATATTATACTATGCATTTTTATTGTTTATTGTATTATTGTATTTGGTGTGTAAAATGTGTAACCAGTAACTAGTAGAACGATAAAGTATAAGTAGCATAAAATGGAAATACTCAGGTAAAGTACAAATAGTTTAAAGTGCGACTTACCTAAGTACAGTTGAGTGAATGAACCTTCATTTTTTTAGCTGTCTGTCCGGCATCTTAGGATTCACACAATCCTTTTTCACTGTGATCACTGGAGATAAAAGGGTTAAGTCAATTCTTCAATGTGTTATATGTCAGAACACTGATCATTTTAAAAACGGTTTGTTGTTTTTTAATTGATTGTTACCTAGTTATATATTCCAAAACTGCACATTTCCACACTCAAATAGCTAAATGTATGTAGTAAATGCAACATAATTTAAAATAATTAAAAATAAATACAACATAAAATAAAGAAGTTGTAAATGTAAAGTGAAAACAGAACCAGCTGGAGGTTGACAGACGACACGTGTTATCATATGTAAAACATGGTAAGACACACACACATACACGTATGCATGTGTGTGTGTTGACATGTGGGCCCTCATTGCTGATGGTGAGCAGATGTTCCCAAGTCATCCATCTACTGGAAGGAGGAGGAGACTGAAGAGGAAGATAACAAGAGATGGAAAGACCAAAATAAAGAAACAGTGTTGTTTAAAGTGAAATCCTTCTCTAATATCTTATCGTGTGAAACTTGTTTTGACTGATACCTGACAAACACACACACACACACACACACACACACACACACACACACACACACACACACACACACACACACACACACACACACACACACGGTTATACTCAGGAAGGATCCATCAAGTCGTGATTTTAAAAAAAGAAGAAGAAAAAGGTTTAAATCAGACCAAAGTGAACTGGCACCTCACCTGAATCTCACCGTCCAATAAGCAGCCGTTCTGGAGCTTTTGATCGCATTACTTGATCTTCTTACTCAGTTGTTGATGAACTGCAGACATTACGATACACACACTTTAGGCTGTGAGCTACAGCTTGTTTAATTGACAAATACACACACACACACACACACACACACACACACACACACACACACACACACACACACACACACACACACACACACACAGAGCCAGATTCAGTGTTTATTTGTTTTTATGAGTGTGTGTGTGTGTGTGTGGCAGGTACATCTGTACTTTTAATTTAATTGGTGGGTTTTTAACTCTATATTTTAACCGGATGAAGGATTTTAGTCATCGGCCATCTAGATCTTAAGTTATCAGAGAAACAAGCTGAAAAACAGCGTTGGAGAAAAAATTATTTTTAACCGTTTTTCACCGGTTTTAGTTAGCCGTGCCGATTGTAGAGGAGAGAGGGAGACCTCTGCGGATAATTCTGCTCCTGGTTAAAACCTCCTGAACAATAAACACTGAAGGAATCCTAAAGGGGAGAATCTGACTCTGCAATGACGCCAATTGTGGTGAAGACAACAACTCCCATGATCCCACACTACTTCACAACGTCATCAAACTCCCATCTTTTGTCATTGTTTTGATTGAGAGTGTCCCAGCGACAGAAAATGACATATGGTAAGTCTTCAGCGTTCACACTGATATTTAAACAGACGTCTTCACCTGGAAAACGACAACGAAAAAACAGAAGATCATACAAAAACAAACCTATTAAGCTATATATCAACAAACACATCTCATTAATAATCAGGCCTATCAACATGGGGACATACTTAGAAACAGGACGTCACACACACACACACACACACACACACACACACACACACACACAAGAACATTTTTACCCGTAGTCAAATTAACAGCAGACAGATTTTCTCACAGTGAAACTTTCCAACATGTTTCCAATTTAAAGAAAAAAACCTCCACAGCTTCATGTCTAATTGGTTTTGAAAGTGTGACCTCTCGTCTGCTTAATATTTTCCCTCCTGACAGGAAATTCCACCCAAAAGCAAACCATTACAACCATTAAACACACACACACACACACACACACACACACACACACACACACACACACACACACACACACACACACACACACACACACACACAAACAAACAAACAAAGTGGTAAAGCCAATGAACTTCCCTGATACCTGACTAACGCTCTTATTGCTGTCGTATTTTCTGTTTTTCTTCGTCTCTTTTAGCTGTCACAGTTGATACAAACACTCAGACCTCCCAGCAGTCAGAGAGTAAGACGTTTTTTTCAGTCTTTAGTATTTCTATTTTGGAAAATACTTAATTTTTTTTTTTTTTTACTTTTAACCAACAGCTGAAGTTACAAGTTACTTCTTAGATTCAACATAGACTCCCACCACTGTCACTTTATCTTTTACTTCAAATCTACCAATGTTGTTGTATGGTTTGTATTTTTATTCTATTCTTATTTTAGTTTTATATACCTCTTATTATTTATTTATTATACTTTCTATTTATCTGTATTATTTCTGTCCATGTGTTGCTGCAACAACCAAATTCCACCGCTGGTGTCAGTAAACGTTTATGTTATCTAATCTGATCTTATGTTCAAAATGAGAAACTTATGATTGTTGCTGACTAAAAATCTTTTATCTAAATAAAGTCAACTTCAATGAATTTTGCTTGTTTTTACAGAATAGAGTGCAGGGAAGAAGGTAATCCTTTCATTTAAAGCTGATAACTGAAAGCATACAATTCTGCAAATTGTAAAAAAAGTTCATTATTTCAACATTTAAAGCTTCTCCTATAATGAATAGTCTCTGTTAATCACCCGACTACAGTTCCCCTCAGCTCTACGAAGCTACTTTTGGCCTCTTGTAGCTTTGTTTTGGTTTCCTGGCCTGCAACTTTTTACTGTTTTTGGTTCACTCTTATCCACTTTAAAAACAGACTCAGATAGAGACTAGCTGGTGAACATAGTGGAGCACTTAGCAGCTAAAGAGAGATATTTCCCTCAGGAGTTGGCGGAGACCAAAAACAGATCCAAAAGAGAACTCCTAATGAATCATCATGTTACTCTGTAACTGCTGGATGTGGAAATAAGCAACTGTTGGCTGACAAGTTCAACGTATCAACTTAAAAGGTGAAGATATATCACCAGCCACAGCTAGTTTCTGCTGCCTACAAGTGGCTCGAAAAAATAAATGATTGCAGTTTTATTTGGTAGACTTTCATCATTCTAAACACTCCAAAAGGGAACGCAAGTTTTTCCTAAAATGTCATTTATTAAGTTTGTTAGTGTTGGTTTGCAGAAACCTTCTGTAGTTCCATTATTTAAAATCTGATTACATTCAACATCCCTGCTGTCAGATGTCAGTCCTTGTTTTCTACGATTATCAACAATTTATTTTGTTTCACTGCTTCAACCTGGTTTCCAAGTGTTTTCTTTGTCACATAATCTTTCACATTGTGAATATGTTTTACATTATTTAGGTGGTTATGAGTCAGCCAATCGTGGGGATTTCCCTCTTCTTGCACTGTTGTCTTTTCTCATAACAGTTAAAAACATTTCTTTTCTCTTGAGTCTTGTTTCTCAGTCAGGAGTTTGTTTTTCTTCTCCTTCACACCAACTGCTTCTAATTAAAATGACGACTTCCATAATCTCATTACATGTAATCTAATCTGGATTCATTCACGTTTGTCAGACAAAAAAAAAAAAAAAAAGAAAAGAAAAAGACATGAAACTTTTGGTTGTGTGATCATTTGTTTGGCCTCAGGGTTTGGATCCGGTTCCCACGGTAAAAAAAAGATATGTGATTGATGTTTGAAAGCTCTGACTGTGTTTGTTTTGGTGAATTTGTTGAATCCTCGCAGGAATAATCTCTGAAATCAACTGCAAAGTGGAAAGTCCAGTTTGTGTTTGCAGACTGACGGAGTTGAGGTCAAGGCGGGGCTGTGTGTGTGTGTGTGTGTGTGTGTGTGTTACAGATTATTAGCAGTAAGTAGAGGCAGCTGTTGATCAGCCACTAAACGTCCAGTGTGGCAGTTTATAAAAAGCTAAAGTACTGGTTGAGCTCAAAAGACATTTAAGCGATAATCTCAGGTGATTTGAAGCCACACCCCTTTTCTCAATGCTTCAATCACAGTTGAGCAAGAGCAACGACTGACACTTTAATGAAAGTAAGTCATTTTTTATTTAATTAGGATTAGAACAGAATAATGCCTGCCTTCACGTCTTATGTGTGAAATGTTGTTGACCTGAAGTCACGTTTCACTAAGCACTTTATCCGATCATCAGATGAAATGTTACATAATGTACAGTATGAGTCAATAACCAGCTGTTTTTCTCTTGAAACGTTAGGACTTTTTTGTCGTAGTTTTCGATTTAACTGGTGAAAATCATTTGAAAAGTTAAAGCACGTTTCACTTCCTATTTCTGTTTTTTTTCTCATCAAAAAAATTCTTATTAAAGGTTGTTGTTTTTCTTTGCAAACATAAAATGATCAGTGGTTGTGTGTCGTGGATAAACATTGTAGAACAATAAATCACAGAGAGAATTACTGATAACCATCGAAACTGGATTTCAGCTTTATTTCCTACGGAACAACGTCATTTTGGTTTTTGATCTCATTTTGTCATTCATTTAAAAAAGAGGGAGGGAGTCAGAGAAATCATGCAAACAAGATCGTGTCAAAATGGATTCATAAGAGTCTTTCTGTTTGGCATGACTGTTTTTCTTTTCCATCAGATTCTGATAGTCATATTACAGAAGAAATGATTATCATCATCAGAAGGTCAGAGCAAGATTCAGTTTGCGTTCAGCTGATCCGAGAGGTTGATTTCATCAATTAATGTAATTTCACTATTTCCAATTAATATGTGACATTGAATTTGGGTTTGGGATTTAATTTGTCACTTTTAAAGAATAGACTACAGTTAAGTTAACACAAATGACTTATTTTCAATGTGGTCCTTGATGGAGGATTGGAGTTAAAAATGATATTTTTTAAACCCAAGTTCCCTCAATCTACTTTCTTCACTTAGAGAAACTACTTCAGACAGAGAAAACTAAAGCTAAATATTTAATTCTTAAACATTTTCTTTTAACAAACTCCACTGTAGCTTGTAGAAATATCCAAACATGTCATGTGTCATGTGGGCCAGTAATAGTAGGGTGTGTTCTTATTTTAAATAAATGGCAGCTGAAGGACTTTTTGTGTCTCTTCAGTTGTTCTTGAAGTCGATCCTCTGGATCAGGACAGATGTGAACAGCAAGTGGATTTGCTCAGAGCTCTGGTTCATATTCACATTTGTGTTTTAGTCAAATTTATTTCACCTCAGCCCCATTGATCCATCATATAAAAATCCTATAGTTTACATTTTTCTATATATACAGCATTGGATCAATCTGCATTATGAATAAAGAGATGTATCACTCGGGTGCAAAACAGTTTTTACTTTTGGTAACACAAACACGTCTGTAGGAGTTTGAAGAGCAGTTGGTTCAGCATCAACATGTCAGACCATCAGGATTTGTTATCACATCACAGAGTTGATAAGAGGTTTACTTAGATAAACCATCTGAAATAAAGGAATACTTTTATTCTTGTTTTTTTATGCAACACGTGATGATCTGAGGCTAATCTATATCAGGTTATTGGGCCCTATCTTGCACCCAGCGCAATTGACTTTGTACACCAACGCATGTATCATTCCTATTTTCCACTCGACGCACAGCGGACTTTTCCCTCCACAGACTCACGTCGGTAAATTAGGGAATGAACTTGCACTCCCGGGGTCGGTTCAGCAAAAAGAGGTGGTGTGTTCCGGTGCAAACGTTCCCTAGTGCTATTTTGCAGTTTCAGAAAACAGTTCCGCCACAGACCAGGAAAAACCTAGTCTAACGTCAGTGGCGCGTTATTCAGATGCTATTTTAGAGGCACATGCTTAGCCGTAATGTAGAGTGTGCACACCGCGCATACACCTTGCTTCTCTCATCTCACGGACCCAGCAGTTCTCATTTTTGCAAACCATACATAAACACAAGGAAAAATATGACCTTGTTTTACACAACATTTCCATGAATCATGGATGTGTTGATGACATAAATGAGGAAATATTAGAGGACTTAAGGATGTGATGTTGACCTGCATGTGCCGATGCCACTTAACCCAAATGCCCCAGCAGCAGCACGGGAGAGGAGAGACAGAAGAGCCGCATCGTCTGAGGTAATCTCGGTCAAATGTTAGACTACATTGCAAAAATATCACCATGCATTCATAACCTCGTGATTCAGTGAGAGTGAGCCCAAAACATCGGAAAGTATGTTTTTGTGACATGTCTTTATTTACATTTTGACAAAAAGAAAAATCAAAAGCAAACGTCGGTTTCCTCGGCTGGGAACCGCTCCTGGCGTGCGCCCCTGGATGTATTAAGAGCGTGCGCCTAGCAAATCCATAATGGAACAAGCGCCTGCTTTTAAAGGGAATGTGAGATAACGCTCTGATTGGTTTATTGCACGTTACGCCCAAACCACACCTATGAGTAATGTAGCTACTTCAGACCAACCCATTTTAGATTTGCGTTGGGCGCAAGAGTCATTTATACCGCCGGTATAATAGCAACAGCGCCTGAGATCTGACCACAAAGCTACTTGCGTTTGGCGTTTGATACTTGCGTTTCAGATCGTTAAAATAGGGCCCATTGTGTTCATAGCTCAATGGAAAACATGGAAACATAAGTTACAAGTAGGTCATTTTCATGTGTATTAATTTATATAATTTTTCTTTTAACTTAAAACCTTAACCTGTGTCATCAGATATTTCTCTCTCTTCATAACAATAGCAATAATAATAATAATGTGAAGTTTTCATTTTGTTGCTTTGAACTGCTGATTTGGGGAGATTTGGTATCATTGTTGGCAGTAAGGTGATGTTCGCCAAATATTTTTTTACATATGAAAGCTTCATCTGCAAAACTTTAAAGGTTGGCAGATAGTTCCAACTGTGAAAAAGTATTGCCACAGCTACAAGTGTATTCACATAATATAACTTTATAAAATTAGACAGAATGTATGAAAACTAGTCGAATAGTCTAGAAAAAATAGAAGAAAATGAGGAAATTGATAATGCAGATGTTCTGTAGGACAAGCAGCTCCTGAACATGCAAGATGCTGATGCTGATTGGAGCATCAGTGTCTAAGCAACCACTCAAAAGGCTGAAGGCTTTGCAAACAGCCAATCATAAAAGTAGAGCAACACTACAGCAAGAGCAGACGAAAGCTGCTTTTCCACTGCATGGTACAGTTTGACTCGAATCACTCTTTTTTTGGTATTCCATCAGCAAAAGTTTTGAATATTACCTGGCAATTTTTTTTGGTTCCACCTTAGTTGAGGTTCCAAGCGAGCTGAGCCGATACTATAAGGTGGAGTTTAAACACTGCAGACCACTGATTGGTCTGTTGAAAGAATTGTCACTAGTGCAACAGGGTACCTCCTGCACAAACACTGCTATTTTTAAATAGCCACAGTACCGCAATTGTTTCATTCATTTGACCCAGATTTTGAAAAATGGCAGCCCACAAAACTACGCTGTACACTAGGCTGTGCACAACGCCATATGGTTTCCGATGAAAGGATTCAGTGAGTGGCACATTGAAGATAATCCCATGGCAGTTTTATGCAGCTCAATCAGCTGACAATCCCGTCTACACTGAGGGGGTACTATATGCAGTGGAAACAACAAGGGTATTGGTACCAAAAAAGTAAGACGAGTTGAGTCGAGCAGAGCCGTACCATACAGTAGAAACCCTGGTACTGACTGGGCTCACTCTAAAGACCAAAGACTACCCTCCAAATATGGGCTAAAAGCGGAAAACTGCAGCTAAATCTCAGCACCACTAGTACAAATCTAGCAGCCATATATTAGTCAGATTTAGTACTTGTTTGACTTAGCTCACATTTGCAACTGGTTTGCCGTCATTTAGCTACAATCGGCCTGAATTGTGATGCTTCTGTTCAGCATGGCTCTATAAAGTCTTTAGAGATTTCCAATGTTTGCAGTTTGTAGTCACAGTAAATAAATAAATGAAAAAATAGTCAGGATCAATCTTTTGATCCTGTCAATGATTAAAGGTGCTCTAAGCGATGTTGGGTGACAGCACTTCTTGTTGACGTTCAAAGTATATTCAAACAAAAGGAGTGAGGAGATGTTTGCTGTATGTGACAAAAAATGTTGTGGCCTAAAAAACGTGTGACATCGCTTAGAGCAACTTTAAAGCTGCTCATGAACTCTTACAGACGTTTCTGTGATTGAAGTAAAAGGTGTTTCACCTGCAGTGAAACATCTCTTTGAGTTTTTGGTTTGGACTGTAGATTTACATCCACCTGGTTCAACACTTTGTTGGTCTTTGGGAAGAGAGGTTACAGATTATTATCATTATTAAAGCTTTTTAACTATCAGGCACAAAACAACTATTTGGTGTTCATGTAATAACTGTGCTTTTACCCTCACTCTTTTTCATACAAAGTGTATCGTAATGACACAAGGACTATTTACACATCTGAGATTGCTTGTGAATGGATTTATACTTGCATTGTGTAGCAAATATACTCTATGAGACAAACCAATATTAGGAGAGATGAGAGTATTTTTCAGACCAGAAACATTTTCCCTTTTTTGATTTTATACCTCAGATGATCAGATGTCATCTTTATACTCATCAGAAATTAAAAAAAGAAGAAATGTTGACCCTGATAATGTTTTGAATGCCAAGATGAGAAAAAACATTAGCCCAAATACATTTTAAAACACATGCTGTGTCAACATCATATTTAACACATTTCCTTATAAACTGTGGGATTATTTCTATAAGAAATTACGTCCATTACCTCTTCAGTATTTCCCTCCTTTCTCCGCTATCTTTACATTGCCAAAATCAAAAGTTAAATTATCAACATTTTCAAACAAAAGTGCCTGAAGCATGATATGAGCAAGAAGATAAATATAATTTATGTTTGTTTTGTCCTTTGTTTTTCTTTTCTTTTGTTCTTACAATACATACTCCATGTCATTTTATTTTATTCATTTTGTGATGTAGAACGTCCTCGAACGTCCGTGTTGTTGCTCGTTGTGCATTCTCAGTCTGTTTGCTTTGGTCACGGCCTCCTTTGGCATCGCTGTTGCAAAAAAGAAAAGAAAAAAACCGAGAAGTAAAGCTACAGACAATCAGTCTGCATTTTTTGGTATTTCTTGTTTTTGTCCCGGTTTCAAGAAAGAGTTTTCTTTGGAGGGAAACCTGACAGGATTCCCAAAAAGTCTCCAATAAATATCCTCGTCCAAAAAACGTAAAAGTTCGTTAGTCCGACCGCTTCGTCTAAAAGTTCTTCTTCTCTGCTGGAAGAAAAAAAGGATCTTTGGTTTGGTTGAATCAGGATTCTCTCCAACAGGATGTGTTCATACCAAGACGGCTAAATCTGAAAATGCTCTTAATGAAAAACGTCCATTTTCAGGTTGTTTCCCTAAAGATCTCCGTCCACACTGAAACGCCAGGACAATTTCAATAATGTTTCAATACAGACCATTTTATAGTTTTGTCGCTCTCATTAACACATTTTTTGTTTGTACTGTCATACAACCAAACAAGTATATAATAGAGAATACCACAATGAAAATACTCTACAAGTGAAAGTCTTGCATTAACCCTTACTTAAGTAAAGTATCAGCAAAACGTAGTTAAAGTACTTAAAGTTAAAGTATGTATTGTGCAATAAAATGTTCCCTGCATTTTACTGCTGTAGATGTTTAAGGTTGTGCTCATTTTAACCCCTTCATATAGACCCTTTGCACGTAACGTCACGCTCCACTCACGCGAATTATGAACGCCATGACGGACGGCGGAAGAGCTATGCTGTGGATGGACTTCAAGCCAAACGCGTACGTTTTCGTTCGTGTTTGTGTTCTCACATTCACAATCTGCAGAGTAATCCTCACCAACACAATCTGCAGAGTAATCCTCACCAACACAAGCATGTGTATGTATTGCGTTTCTGTTTTAAATGAGTAATAAATAAAATGATCCTCAACCAGCTAGCTAGCTGCCGTGCTAACCAGCTGTTCCTGCTAATAGGTCCAACCCGATGATGACCCACATAACTAGCTAACATTGCTTATTCACTGACCTAGCTACATATCCAAAAAAGAAAGCCGTTCCCTTGATCATTTAACTTAACACACTTAAAAAATATTGGTTAAATTAAAGATGACATGGCACGGAAAATAGCTTCAAAAAGGCCAAAAAAACTAGTTAAATGCAGGTCTGCGGAGATCCTACCTCAGCTAGCTGACGAGCTAGCTGAAGCTATCGCGTCGTAATAACCACCGGTCAAATCTTAACATAGGCTACACAGCGAATATAATCACAGATAAGAAGATGGCTAGATGTTACAATTATGTGTGGTTACTACTGATCATAGACACTCCGTGATTTACTGCATGGATTAACGTGTGATAGATAATTAATGACTGCACTTCCCAGAGTTGGGATGCGTTCAGGCATCCATTAGATAGTTGCATTGGCACACCCAGTGAACAACGGTATGTGTGTAGCCACGACCGACTATGTCCTCTAAAAACATTATATATATTATTTATATATGTTATATAAATCTTTACTTAAGTAAAGAATAGATGTTAACAAAATAAACGCTAGATTGATGTCTTATCTTTGCCATTATGAGGTACCTCCCCCCGCCGTTAGCGTAGCATCGCGTACCTGTAACCCAACCAGCTACAAAGAACTGGTAAAAGCTTTGAGATCAGAACCAGTATATGGGGATACCCCGTTTACCACATGGTACAGATCGTGTGGACTGAAGTCGGGCAGACTCGGTGATTTAATGAGGTCCGTGAAAACGGAGGGAGGAAGAATTAACGGTCAGTATCCAATCCTGCTATCTCCAATTTCTCCAAATACTGCTCTTTGTGAGCACCTACCAGATGCCCTACCTCGACCGATAACGGCACAACAACTTGTTGTTCAATAGAAGAAGCCATAAAGCCATAAATACAGTTTATTTAGTGTTATGTATTTCAAAGTGATTGAAACTATGAAACTTTCCGCTCGTCTACTACTGTTTAGCCTGTGCTTCCGCCGTCCGTCATGGCGTCGTCACGTGGTCGAAGTCACATGTTTGCAAAGGGTCGATACTGTTGGGTAGTTTACTCTACAGCAATGCATCATATTTCATAAGATCATCATATGTTTGTAGCATCGCTGTCCTGTGAGAACCACGTATCTCTAAAAAGTTTTAAAACTTTTCATAGTGTCAGAAAAAAGCCCTGTTTTCAGCTTTGTGACGATGCATTGTCTAGCTGATCCATGAGGCTTTTAAAGACTTTGTTTAGCTTAAGAAGTAAGATCATTTTCTCAACACATAAAGGAACACTTCATCCTTTATGAACAAAACATTTTATCACAAACATTCAACATCAACACATCTGGAGATATGTGGTTTTCACTGGACAGGAAGGGGAGGAAAAACTGTCATCTGAAAAGAATCTAAAGCTGTCAGACAAATGTAGTGGAGTACAAGTACAATATTTACCTCTGAGATGTAGGGGAGTATAAGAATGAAGTAGCAGGGAATGGAAATACTCAAGTAAAGTACAAGTACCTTGAATTTGTTCTTAAGTACAGTACTTGAGAAAAAATACCTAGGTACATTCCACCACTGGTTACTGCTCAGTGAAGTTAATCTCCACATACAGCTGTTTAAATCACAGAAACCACCCACTGTCTAATGGCGTTTTTCCATTACATGGTACCTGCTCGACTCGCCTCGACTCGACACACTGTGCGTCCGTTTTCCATTGCAGATTTTAGTACCGCCTCAGCGTGGCTTGTCGTTATATGCTGGCTCGACGCAAACACCAGCGCACAAGTATAAACATCAGGCCACTTGAGCTTGTTTTACAGTTCTGTGGAGGCTCCACGCAGAGCTTTCGCCGTATACTATGTAAGTGGCCTGATGTTTATACTTGTGCGCTGGTGCGTGCGTTGAGCCGGCCATGTGTGTGTGTACGTAGGCTATGGCGAAAGCTCTGCCTGGAGCCTCCGCAGAACTGTAAAACAAGCGGTGCCGCAGGAAACTGCCGTGACCTAACGCGACACACAGAACGTGGAAGGTGTGTTGTTGTTGCCACAGCCAGAAGACACATTTAGTTTCAAATGAAGCTGGAGGCAGCAAAAAAAAACACAGCTGGCTAAACTATTTAAAAATAGTGGGTTTGTTCAGGACACCCCCGTCTGTCGCTTTCACGTCACCTTTTCGGCTCGCCTCAGCTCGCTTGGAACCTCAACTGAGGTGGTATTAAAAAAATTCCTGTTAGCAGGTACCAGGTACTTTTTTCGTAATGGAAAACCAAAAAAGGCGAGTAGAGTCGAGGCGAGTCGAGCAGGTACCATGTAATGGAAAAGCGCCACAAATGTTGTGAACTCATTAACTATAGGTATTGATCAAGGCCTCCAGTTGTACTGTGAGCTTTCTGGTTTCACTATAGGCATGTTATATTGGAATAAAATCAATTAATCAATGCTAAAATGTTAAAACGATGCAGTTTTTATTCCTGTATACTCGCCTTGGAGCCTACTGTAAAACTATTTATGTTGGTTTAATTTCTGTTTAAAGTCAGCCTGGTGAAGACACTGTCTTCCTGTTGACCTCTTCCTGGGACAGTGACGGCCAAATGGAAGTCTGAGTTGTCATTTTCGGGTGAGAAAAGCCCTGGCTTTGTGTGGACGGAGAGCCAAAACGAAAAGAAAACGAAGCGTTTCCATATTTAGCTGACTTAATGTGGAAGTGGTCTCAGTCAGGACACAGTCGGGAGGGGGGGTTAATCCACCTCAATGGACTCGCTGCTCTCATTCAGGGGTTTACACTCGTTGGGAAGTCGCTGGTGGCGGCTGAGCTGAGTGGCTTGTGTGAAGCTGCGGTCACAACGCTCACACCTGACACAGAAACACACACACACATACACACACACAAAACACATACAGAAAGAGAAACACACAAAAAAGATGGATAGATTAGTTTAAGCATGTAGAAAAGGTCTGAAGGTCTGTTGAAGACAGAGACCTTAAACAGCACAAACACACACAGACACAAGCTTCAGATCTGTCAACACACATGTACGCACGCACGCATGCACGCACACACAAGCTTCAGATCTGTCAACACACATGTACACACGCACACACACACACACACACACACACCTCCAAACACACACCTCCACAAGCTTCAGATCTGTCAACACACATGTACGCGCACACACACACACACACACACACACACACACACACACACACACACACACACACACACACACACAGACCTCCCTGTTAACTCTAATATCCAGTGACAGTATAAAGTGTGTGTGTGTGAGGCCCAGCAGAGCAGCACGCTTTAATTGTTGCCTGATCTTCACAACCTGACTGACAAATTACACACACACACACGGTCCACCTGTCGATAATCTATCTAGTGGGCTGGGGAGGGTATTCCCATCACACACGCACGCACGCACACACACACACACACACACACACACACACACACACACACACACACACACACACACACACACACACACACACACACAGAAGAACAGACAGAAGAACAGACATATCCAGGCCTGATAAAGCCTGTCACTTTCAATAGAAAGAAAGAAGAGAGGGAGCTTTTAGTCGGACCTGGAGGGAGGTTATGGGGCAGTTAAATGTATATAAATGTGTGTGTGTGTGTGTGTGTGTGGTGGGGGGGGTGGTGCCTTCAAAGAGAAAGCTGTGTTGAGGTATTGGACTTAGCAGCCCTGAAACAAGACTAACATGCTGTTAGACAGATAGGAGGAGGGGGAGGGAGGGAGGACGGTGTTCGTTAGATAAGGTAGCAGAGACACATGTTTTGTATTGCAGTCTAGTGTAGACTGAACAATAGAAGCTCTTTCACTTTTACTTGGAGTTTTGCTCATTAAACCTCATAAACACATTATTAATCAACAGTCAGTGTTTATAATTTGGTTAATGTCAACTTTCTGTAGAAAACAGATGTGTAAAGAACGTTAGTTAAGTTTTTTTTTTTTTTTTTAGGAATTTAAGTTTGTCCAAACCATAGACTTTATTAAAGCTAAAGTGCGTAGTTTCTTTCTCCCCCATGAGGAATTCTAAGTAAAGACAACTACACTGTTGTTGCATCCACATGACACAAGCCTCCTGTGATTGCGCGGAACACCTGTGTGGGTGTCCAGGGCCTTTAAAGCCCTTCTAATGAACCAAAACATATTCAGTATACAAACTAGATGTCTAACTATATCTCTTTCAAATAACAAATTTCCAATACAAGTATTTTGAATACATTTTGTACACACAATTTTGGTTTTGCTTCACCAAAATCAGGATGAGATAAACTACAAGATCTTGCCCTTATACAACAGATTTTAGTGAATGTTACAACCTTGCATGAATGCATCTGATCAAAAAGATGAGTATTTTTACATGACAGAAAAGTATTGCAGTTTTTTAGTCAGTGTATTTGAACCTGTGCGTGAGGCATCCTACAGACTTGTAAACAGCAGTATTTATGAAGAAGACTTTTAGCAGATGGATCTTCCATTTCTCATTTTCTAAATTTTCTTACAGTGCAGGAAAAACAAAGCAGACCCCTGACTGAACTGAACTGCTCTGCCCTCAGGGTGGACGTTCCTGCTCTAATTCGTCTGTAAATTTACAAAACCACAACAGCTACTGACATCAAAGCTCCTCTGAAGCTCCTCTGTCATAGCGACTTATCCACCAGGACAGACACTAAGACAGTTCTTCTGCAGAACAAAGAGCGGAGCTGAAAACAAGGCGGCTGCAGTCCGCTGGCTATCGACCAGCCGCCTGTTACCGTTGCCTCCTTCTTCTTTTCTCAGCAGGGAAAAATAACGTTGAGCGGTTTTGTCCTGACAAAATGACAGAGGCAGCTTTAATCACTTTCCCCTCAAGGATCAGTGAAGCTTCAGCTCACCTCTTATCTTAATCTCTTCTATAAAATGGGACAGAATGGGAAGTAAACAAGTACAGATTGTGTTAAGTTACAGATTGATAGGACGGATGGGACCAGAAAGAGGCAAAGAGACAAGTACAAGAAGTCTCCATTAACAGCATTGCTTGAATTTACTGTTGGAGCATCCAGTCAGCAGTTTACACAAAACTCAATCATGAAAAAACACACAAACTTCTACCCAAGAGTTTTTGTGATCAACCTGACATTAGACTTGTTTGAAGGTCAACTGGGTGAATATTTTTGACTTTAATGTGAAAGTGCCGCTCATAGTATTGAATCTTTTGAGACGCAACACCCAACTCTGTAGCGATATACAGCTTTTAGCCTCTTTGAGCTCATAGTTTTGGTTCTCTGGAGTCTCACCAAATGTTCAAATACAAACCCTCTTATAAGCCCACTGTACACTGCCTCCACAGCACCAAGCAGCAGACACATCTACAACTAGCTGTACTGTCACTGCTGGATGTTTGCGGACATACTAGCCTTAAAACGTCATAAAATAATGATAAATATCGGAGCCGTGTTTGATTTGTAGTACACTGCCAAAAACTTGTTAACGAAGCTTTATGAGAACACAGTAATAAAACATACGGCAGCTTGCCAAGAAGTTAGAAAATGTGTCTTCATCTCCCGGTTTTTGTCGCAGCTCCGGGTTGATGTTTAGAAACCCAACTGTGAACTGTGTTAAGTCTCAAAACAATAGTGACATCAGGGGAACATTTGGGATTTGGAGGTGCTGTTGCAAGATACTGATAAACTTTGATCTAAAATAATGTTAAATTATGTTTTGAACAAAATGAGATCTCTCACTGACTTACAGACTTAAAATATAACTGGACAGAGCATAAAAGGTCACAACAGGACCCTGACCTAAGCAAAAGAAAAGCGAAGAAAAAAAACTAAACAGGAACATCTCATTACATGTCTTACTTTTGCTTCCTTCAGTCCCCAGGAGGATACTTAAAGTTGAGACTGAATAGAATACAGTAGAACAATAGAACAGCAGCCGTTTGACAGGCTCCACAGTCCAGTGAGTATCAGTCCTGAAAAGCTGCCGACCACACAGAATCCCTGCCTCCGTCTCCTCAGCGGGGAAAATAAAGTTGAGCATTTTCCTCCTGACAAAGTGACAGTGGCAGCTTTAATCTATTTGCAGCACCGTCCGAAAGGAGATAAGTCCCAGAGGCCATCGATCTGCTAAAGATTTCTGACGCCCGTCCATGATTGTCTTTGTCCCGCTCTGCCTCCACCGAGACTCTGAAGTGCTGATGAAAAGGTTCAGGGGTTTCCTCCGATTGCTTATTAAGAACGCTGATTTGCTTTAACTGGATTTCTCACCGCTGCTTGTCGTTTCACTTTTTACACAGTGATCTCTTTCTCCCTCTCGTTTTCTCACTCATTCTTTTCGCCCTTTCGCTCTCCACATCAATGACAAGTTTGGATTTCTCGGATTGCTTATTAAGGACATTCATTTGTTTCCCCCCTCTTTCCCCTGATACCTATCCTTTAGATTTCCCACAACTCAAACCCCTTATTTAGCTTTCTTCACTTTTATTAATACCTCTTACTCTTTCCCCTCTATCGCCCTCCTGCCCTCTCCCTGAATGCTGACCTCTGGGTCCACAGGGGGAATCTTTATTGTCCACCACCCCCTGACAAGATGACAGCGTGACAACAGCAGCTTTCAGAAACCCCTAATTGCAGTGTGGCCTGCCCTCTAATTATATTAGTCTTCACTGAGTAAAAGAAAATGGAAATGAGCAGTCTCAGTGTGCAGAGATTCATTACCAGGCGGCCAACTGCTGTGATCGAGCTGCTTTTGTATTTACACTGAAAGTTGAGTGCATTTCACTGATGTTCTGACTCACAGTGATTTACAATGAGCAAAACACAAGAACAAGGGGAGATTTTCCTCGATGGCCAACATCATAGGAAGTCAATGAATAAGGAGAGCAAAGGTCAGAGGTCACAGCAGCCATGACAGCAGATGTAACAAAATATTCACATGTCCACTGAGGGATCATCAATCATGGAAAAGAGCTATAAGACGAAACAAGGTTTAGACTTTATAGGGGCCCTAAGCAGACAGAAGTATGGCCCCTACCCTCAACTCGTTTGCATTGCGGAACCAAAATGTCTAGAAAAATAAAGTAGTTTGGTTAAAAGACGGTACATTATTTGTTCAGTTGTAGCATGCAAAGTTGCGGCAAGGTACAATTCCAAGACCTGAACACTGTCTGAGAAAAAAAAATTTTTTTTGAAAGAGATGAACACTATCAATCTGGTGGCCGAGGCGATGCAGAAACATCAGACCCTGCCTGACAAGCACAGGGACTGACCGAGTAAACAACTGCGGTCAAGCTAATCGTCTCTCGCATTTCTATGTTAAAGCCTTGCGTCTCTGTCAAACCCGCTCCTGCTAGAGTTGGAGTGCACCCGTATTCTGACCTTTATGGTAAATGCATTGAAACGGCCCAGGATATGACTATGTCTGCTTTTGAAAATAAGATGTTAACACAAGAGTATATACACAATACATACAGTGGGGAGAACAAGTATTTGATACACTACCGATTTTGCAGGTTTTCCTACTTACAAAGCATGTAGAGGTCTGTAATTTTTATCATAGGTACTCTTCAACTGTGAGAGACGGAATCTAAAATAAAAATCCATAAAATTACATTGTATGAATTTTAAATAATTACTTTGCATTTTATTGCATGACATAAGTATTTGATCAACTACCAACCAGTAAGAATTCCGGCTCTCACAGACCTGTTAGTTTTTCTTTAAGAAGCCCTCCTGTTCTCCACTCATTACCTATATTAACTGCACCTGTTTGAACTTGTTACCTGTATAAAAAACACCTGTCCACACACACAATCAAACAGACTCCAACCTCTCCACAATGGCCAAGACCAGAGAGCTGTGTAAGGACATCAGGGATAAAATTGTAGACCTGCACAAGGCTGGGATGGGCTACAGGACAATAGGCAAGCAGCTTGGTGAGAAGGCAACAACTCTTGGCGCAATTATTAGAAAATGGAAGAAGTTCAAGATGACGGTCAAGCTCCCTCGGTCTGGGGCTCCATGCAAGATCTCACCTCGTGGGGCATCAATGATCATGAGGAAGGTGAGGGATCAGCCCAGAACTACACCGCAGGACCTGGCCAATGACCTGAGGAGAGCTGGGACCACAGTCTCAAAGAAAACCATTAGTAACACACTACGCCGTCATGGATTAAAATCCTGCAGCGCACGCAAGGTCCCCCTGCTCAAGCCAGCACATGTCCAGGCCCGTCTGAAGATTGCCAATGACCATCTGGATGATCCAGAGGAGGAATGGGAGAAGGTCATGTGGTCTGATGAGACAAAAATAGAGCTTTTTGGTCTAAACTCCACTCGCCGTGTTTGGAGAAAGAAGAAGGATGAGTACAACCCCAAGAACACCATCCCAACCGTGAAGCATGGAGGTGGAAACATCATTCTTTGGGGATGCTTTTCTGCAAAGGGGACAGGACGAATGCACCGTATTGAGGGGAGGATGGATGGGGCCATGTATCGCGAGATCTTGGCCAACAACCTCCTTCCCTCAGTAAGAACATTGAAGATGGGTCGTGGCTGGGTCTTCCAGCATGACAACGACCCGAAACACACAGCCAGGGCAACTAAGGAGTGGCTCCGTAAGAAGCATCTCAAGGTCCTGAGTGGCCTAGCCAGTCTCCAGACCTGAACCCAATAGAAAATCTTTGGAGGGAGCTGAAAGTCCGTATTGCCCAGTGACAGCCCCGAAACCTGAAGGATCTGGAGAAGGTCTGTATGGAGGAGTGGGCCAAAATCCCTGCTGCAGTGTGTGCAAACCTGGTCAAGAACTACAGGAAACATATGATCTCTGTAATTGCAAACAAAGGTTTCTGTACCAAATATTAAGTTCTGCTTTTCTGATGTATCAAATTCTTATGTCATGCAATAAAATGCAAATTAATTACTTAAAAATCATACAATGTGATTTTCTGGATTTTTGTTTTAGATTCCGTCACTCACAGTTGAAGTGTACCTATGATAAAAATTACAGACTTCTACATGCTTTGTAAGTGGGAAAACCTGTAAAATCTGCAGTGTATCAAATACTTGTTCTCCCCACTGTATATGGAAATAAGATTAATTAGATTATAATCACAGGAAGTATAAAACGTTACCTGTGTCCCTTATATATTAAGAGATCCTACTAAAGTATGAGGGAAATTAATTTCTTCATTGATTTTAGGTTGCTGGGGGGAAAATCCAGACAATGACTGATACATTTCAATTAAGGACAACTCTGACTACATACACTCAAAAAAACTTTACTTTACTGTGTCAATTTAGATAATTGTCGGACTGACAATTATCTAAATTGACACAAATTTGTACCTTGAAATAGACTTGAGGTGTTAACCCTTACCTAAATGAGTCAGTTCTACAACATAGTTTAAGGTGAGGTTGCGTTGGTTGTATTCAAATCAATCAAAACAAATTACGTGTTTGTTCAATTAAAACATGTTTTAGTTTTTTTTTAGTGACATCCCTAGTAGCTAGGATGCCAGCATGTGACCACTAGGGTGTCAGGAAGCAGTAATGAGGGTGTCAATAGGCGGTTAGGAGGATGTCAGTAGGTGTTAGCTGGGTGTCATATCTAAGTGAAACTGGTTAGCCCAGCTGGAGCCTGCAGCAGGCGGGAGGGAGCAGAGGGTCGGGTGGGTTGGATGGGTGGGGGGTACTCACTGTTACTTACTTGAACGGCTTCTCCCCGGTGTGCGTGCGGATGTGGTTGTTGAGCGTTGTGGCACCAGCGAATGCACGGCCACAGTATCCACATTTGAAAGGTCGGTCGCTCGAGTGCGTCACCACGTGGTTCCTCAAATCTGATGGCTGGGAGAAGGACTGGGAGCAGTGGCCACACTGGTATGGTCTGAGAGAAAGAAAAGAGAGACGGGGGAGAAGATAAGAGTGTGTGTGTGTGTGTGTGTGTGTGTGTGTGTGTAAAATCTCTTTTCTGTTGTTCAGGATTATGCACAATATGAGGTATGCAACAAATAACAATTTTTCTTTGGAACATGACTGAGAACTACTGAAAGTCTTAATCTATATGTGGTATTATGTTGTGAAGTTGGGTCGTTTCAATGGTATGACACGGAAATCACTCATTCATTCCTAGTACTTCGTAGCGATGGTACTTGGTAGATCTTGGTAGAATATTTATTATTATGACTGCTGTGGTTCTATTTCTCCAATTTTTGTCAGTAGTTAGATAGTTAGTTAGTTAGTAGATTCTCTTTGAGTTTTTCACTTTCCAAATCGCGGGTGACAGGATAGCAAGTCTCTTATGTTGTATAGATGTTTAAAGTTCCAGAGACAAACTTGTGATTTTCTGCTTTAAAAGTTGATTTTACAGATAAAAAACGAAATGAATGAATGACACCAGTGGTGGCAGAAGCAATACTAGTGTAAAAATACTCTGTTACAAGTAAAAGTACTAACTAAAATACAATTATCTCAACATTGTACTTAAGTATAGCACTTGAGTAAATTCCACCACTGATGAACACATACAGACACACATAGGCTCATAACATGCAATGCAGACAAATACATATTAAGAATGCAAACAAAGAGACACACAAGCAAACACAGAAAGACAAACATTACAATTACTACTAAAGAAAACACAAAAACACACATAAGGGCACACAAACACACATTAAGACACAGAAACAAATAGAGAGAAATGAGGCAAGTAACCACAATGTAAGGTCTGTAAACACAGATAGCCTACAGATACCCCCCCCCCACACACACACACACACACACACGGCAGGGGGAGTCGGACACTGCTCCGGTAACCATGGCAGCATGACCCTCATCAACAATGCAGGCTGAGATCACGACTGAACCATTTATCACTGTGTGTGTGTGTGTGTGTGTAGTTAGAGACAGTAACAGAACAAGAAAAGAAGATAGAGATAGATATAAAGAGATTTTGTGTGTGTGTGTGTGTGTGTGTGTGTGTGTGTGTGTGTGTGTGTGTGTGTGTGTGTGTTGGGCCCATAGGGAGCTCCCAGTGGGAGTGAATCAGACTGAAATAAACGACCAAACAATAGCTGTGTATCTGCTAATAGAGTGTCCAGCTTTCATACGGCAGCAGATCTAATCTTACACTGTTTCTATTTATTGAGCTGAACACACACACCGTCTGCTGCTAACATTACTTATTTGGTTTTAACTTACAGGACACTTCAAGTATAATCACAGCCTCTCTGCTCATATCTCTGCATCCCCCTCACTGTTTTCCATTATCATTCTTCCAGTTTCATTCCCGTTTACAGAATGTCATTCATTTCATTTTTTTGAAACATCACCATCATCAAAGCAATTTTCTATATTACTGTAAGCAGTAACCACCCATCAATCAGCAGCAGCTGCAGTGTTGCAAAATTAAAAAAAAAAACTAAACTTGTTAAATTACTGTCACACTTTTCCCTAACTAGGTAGATTTGACAACAATTATGGAGCGAAATACAAAATGCAGTAAAAAGTTACCAACAACCTATTAGATAAACTGGAAAAGTAATGCATTAAATCTAATTTCAGTACTTCTTATATTACATTTTTGTGGACTACCATCATCATCACCATCACTACACTTGCCCTTATCTTAATTTTATATAATTAAAAACATGACACAACCGTTGTTTTGCTGTTGAGTTGAAATGATGTCTGGAGTTTTTTCCAATCAACTCGAGGCGTTCAAGGCGCTCCAGCAAAAAACTTGAGGTGCTCAGCAATGCAAAACAGCGAGCAAAATGCTTTACTTTCATAAAAAAAACAATAACAAAAAGCTGCCCCAGGATGCTTAAATGCGCTCTGTATAATGAGGGCTTACATGAGCTTTAATCTTTATCCCTCAAATTCCACAACATTTTATTCAATTTTTTGATTATTTTTTGGGCTTTTCCACCTTTATTTGACAGGACAGCTGCGTGAGAAAGGGGAGAGAGAGGAGGAAGACATGCAGGAAATCGTCACAGGTCAGATTGGAACCCTGGACCTCTGCGTCGAGGCATAAACCTCTAAGTATATGTGCGCCTGCTCTACCCACTGAACCAACCCGGCCACAAACTTTAATTCAGTTTTAACAAAGTCCTGGATGGATGAAGGTAACAAAACATTACGTTTAGGATGTTAAATAATTTGTACATCCCTATGTTCTAATCTCCATATTCCACATGGTGTAGGTAGGAATGTATACTATGTACTGTGCTTATATATCACTTTGAGACATATATACACACATATACATGCCTTTCACTGTACCTTGTTTATTATCACTGTGTTAGTTGTTAAAATGTCTCTGCAGCGGTGAATTCGGGACAAATTCCTGTGTGCTGCCTGTAGTTGCAAATTGAAGCAATTCCTATTCTGAAACCAACAAGACAAAACTCTGACATCAGTACCTTACAAATAGGTAAACACCCCAGAACTAGAATAAAACAAATAGACCAACATCTTCACCTCTCCAATAAATCAAAAACACCTACAGTACCCTGAGAGGATGTAGAACACACACATGCACGCACGAACGCACACACACACACGCACACACGCACACACACACAGACAGGAAAGTAATAAGAGTAAAATAGTGTAATATAAAATCGAAAAATTCTCACTTGCAGTTTTCCACATAAAAGGCGTCTCGCCGTGGGGGTCGGTTCATTTATCAGCCGGCTGGTCTATAAGTTCACGCCTCAGTGGGCCGCACCACTATTTATTAGGTGGGTTTTCTATGAAGAGCTGCATTGATTGTGAATAGTTTAAGTTGATGAATGTGTGGATATTATTTATTAAGGCAGCAGGCCGGGAGATTAATGCCCGGTTATTGTTTATTACAGCGGAGAGAGTAGGAGGAGGAGGTGAAGCACAAACACCCCCATCTCACACACACACACACACACACACACACACACACACACACACACACACTTACAGGTATGTGCATATGCAACTAAAATATTTGCACACACAAGCACATGCAAATATGTTCTTGTGCACAAATGAATACACTTTTGCACACAATCACACATATGCATGAATTACCACACACATAGTTTGGGTATTTATACCATGTTGTAGCTGAGCATGAACCTCATACAATCATCAGCCGAAAATACCCAAATCACCCAAAATACAGCAAAAAGAGGAGCTACAAGTTAAACACAAGACTAATATTTGCATTATTTCTATTGATAATAAAATGTCTGAAAATAGAGGAAAATGCCCATTATAGTTTCCCTGAGCACAAGGCGATGTCTACAATTGTCTTTTGTTGGCCAACCAACAGCCCAAAATCCAAATTTACAATCATATAAAACAGAGAAAAGAAGCACATTATCACACTGTAGAAGCTGCAACAGCTAATGTTTGGCATTAATCCTTGAAAGAAAGATTAATCAATTATCAAAATATTATCACTTATTATCAACTTACCCGCGTTTCTTTTACTGATATTTCAGGAGATCCAGCAACTGTTTATTATTGTGTTGCTAACTCTTTAGGGGTGTGCAAAAGAAAATCAAAATTATTATTTTTTTTAATTGTATGTCTACTGCAATCACATGGGAAAAGTAACTACATTTACATACTGAGAATCGTTTTTGAATCCAAAATCGATTTTGAATCAAATCGTGACCCTAAAAATCAAATCGTGACATTTTCTGAATCGTGCACCCCTACTTCTCTTGTTGTACTTCTATTTTGCAGCTAACTAAGAAGGATCTCTTGGTGGCCGTTAGCATCACACAGTTATTCAGTGTGACGTTGTTACAGTCTGTTGACAGCACACAGACAGCCAAGTATGTTCAGAGTCAACACCACGACAGGCTAAGAAAAACACAAAATAGACGGTTCGATTTGGTTCACAGGCAAACTAATAATACTTGGTTTGGATGGGCGATGAGAGTAGAACTGGCTGCCATGTTGTTCCCACTTAGCCTTGCCTCCCTGTGTGTGTGTGTGTGTGTGTGTGTGTGTGTGTGTGTGTGTGTGTGTGTGTGTGTGAGATCTATTCATTTTCAACACGTCTGTGAAACAGGGTTCAGGACAATAAACCTTGTGTTGCCTTTCAACACAACATATGGTAACAACAACAGAGTCAGTGTCAACGTGTCACAGTGTCTACACCTTTAACACATGAGCTGATGACAGAGACAGAATGTGTGTGTGGGACCCAAAAACTGCATGCCAACAAGCTCCTCACTGGTCAACTATTAAGACTACATGGATATAAAGTTTCTTGGCACACATACATGTTTTTATTTCATCAAAGAGATCAGAGGTCACGGACGTGGTCAGGAGCAATGAAAGCGGGGCAGGACAACGCTTCATATTCTGCAACATTTTAAAACAGAAAACTACACCAACAAGTGGAATACTGTGTCCAACAACTCAATCAGATCATTACACAGGAAGGCAGGCTTCATAATAAAAAGCCTCTATAAATGAAGCCCAAACACAGGAAATATGGGAATAGAGAGGTATGCGTCTTAGCCCCTTAGCCACTGTGATAATCTTTCAACATCGTATTTTGTCTGAAATCTGATTAAATCTTATTCTATTAAAACATGTGGAAAGACAATTATGTTTCAAACACAAATCAACTTGTTAGATGAACTTTGTAGAATCAAGTGTCATTTTCTTAATAAAAGTGATTTGACTGACACACATTTCTGGCTAAGGATAAAGCTGATGTTATTTTTTTCTAATCAACCAAACCAATAAATGCAATAATAATTCCACAAATAGATACCCACAATTGTAATTTATCCTGCTACCAAATATAGTTTGTGCCTGACATAATGTATGACTTTGTGCAACACAACACTGTCATTAAAATCTAATATCTCATTATAACTTCTAAGGTAACAGATACATAATAATTTCTAGATGAAGATAACATTGTCTATTAGGACTCCAAACCTTTGTGAACTGACGTGCCACACAATCCAAAAAAAGGAGTAGAAATGGTTAAAAGAAACTGACTAAAACAGAAAACAAAATAACAACACTGACCACAAAATAACTACAATAACCATTACAGTACAGTAATGTGTTCAGGAGGTAAAAACATATTCTTTTTGGTTTTTGAGCTTCAAAGTTGTTTTTGGATTCGACCTCTGTGACTCAATGAATCTGTGTGTGTGTGTGTGTGTGTGTGTGTGTGTGTGTGTGATTGCAGCATGCAGTGATGCAGAGTGAAGTGTGTTGATTAACCCGTACGTATAGAGTCAGTCTAATCTATATGGAGTTATAACTGCGCTGTGAGGACAACTCGTCTGTCCGCCTATGTATGAAGACATTATTCCCCCCCGAGACCAGTAGCTATAAATCACCGCTCCCGCCTCGTCAATACACAATCAATGGCTCTCTGAATACGCACACTCACACAGAAGACATCCAAGCACAAATAAAATCACTGGTAGACCCCCATACAAACACACCAAACTCCCTTTCCTTCATCTACTTTTCTCTCTGTCTTTTCCACCAAATATCTTTTTGTTTCTTTCTTTCTTTCTTCCTCTCTCTCTCTGACTGTATTGACCAACCTATTAAAGCAGAAAGCTCACATAATGCCCTCTCATCAACCAGTAGTTCTCATCAAATGAGCCTAGAACAAAAACCAAGCAAAAAAGCCAATATCATGTCATCACAGAGATTGCCTTGAGGTGTTTTGGGGATTATGGGTAGTGTAGTTTAGGAGGAAATTAGTAGTCATTAAAGAGAGCTTGTAAACCTTTTCATCCATTGACGTATGACAAAAGAACACAGGACACTTCTTCTATCTTCCACTATCTTACCACTGCTTGTCTTTGTTTTAATGGTCTGAACAGTTGTAATCAACCTCTGCAGTGTTTCCAACTTGTCTACTTAATTTTAACATGTCTGGTTTGGCCCTCTACAAGAAGGGCCAAAGCCGGCTCTACTTCCTGCGGAAACTCTGAGGCTTCAACGCATGCGACAGGATGCTGCAGATGTCTGTGGTGGCCAGCTTCTATGCTGCTATATGCTGGGGGGTGGATCGTGAGGGCGCGAGGCGTTCAACAAGCCAACTGTCCACGACATGCTGGTTGAGACAAGCATCTTCAGCCCAAGACTTATAATAACACAGAGGTGTTCCACCGAGTGGCTCAGGCGGTCATTCCTGCCAAACATTTTAACTCGTCCCCACTCCATCGCAGTCTGGGCATCAGTGGACTGGGATGCTGCTGAGGTCTTTCTGGACTAACAATTACAATCTCCGTACTCTGGCAAAGTGCAATACATCTTTTGTACATAATAACATAAATTTGCCAATGCACAGCAAAATCTGCACACTTTTACTTTAACCCATATTATATTAGTACTTGTGTTTTTGATATTTGAGTCCCTGCATTATTGTTTTCTCTGTGTGGTTTCGTTTGTGTACTGCTGCTGTGACTTTCCATACATCCTACCAGACTTAGGAAAATAAAATGAAAGACAAACATGGATATACAGATTATATCTGCCAGCAGCTTCTCATGCTTTAAACATGTAAGTGCAACAAAGTTAAAACTAAATAAATGGATTCAATTTATCATTATTTTTTTTTAAATAGAACAGAAAGGATGTGAAATTTACCACCAGAACACAGACCTTTGCTTTAACATTTTAAAATCCACTCTTTATGTAGATGCAACACAAAGTAGGTTTTTCATGTTAGTGGCAAACATGACAGATAAAAATAGACTTTAAAGGAATTTCTACAAGCCCGTCCATCACAGTGATGGATCATTATAAGTTACTACTGCGGCTACACGCTGAAAAAAAAAAGAATAAAGAAATTTTTCAACACATCTGTGTCCAGCAGGGACAACACACATCTGTGTTAGTGTTTAATGCAAATATGTCCTCACTGTTGCGTGATAATACATCTTCTAAATGTCAACAGTCTTGTTTTAGCCTGACATGCAAACATTACAATTTTGTTATTGTGAATGTTCTAAGCTCACACAGCAGCCTTCAACTAATGTTGCATTTTAACATCAATAAATCATTTATATTTTGAGACCTCACTTTGATTACTACAAAACAATTATGAGCACCACTAGACCATCATTTTCTTTGGGGTGTGCGACACATTTTTAAGCGTGTAGTTACAGTGCAGTCCTGAAGAAGGTTAGTATTTCATTTAACTTAATGTGGACATAGCCAGAAGGTATTGATGCTATTGATTACCCACAATGCTTCCTCACCTCAAAGCTACCAGTGAGCTGAGCAGATAGCCGAGCAGAGATGTCTTAACTACATATATTTAGATTCCAACTCTCCTATTTTCTAAAATCTAGAGTTAATCCAGTCAGTTAACATGTTTAATATTTTAGCCAACAAGTTTTAATTTATGTGACAGCCATCACTTTTGTAACGGCAAATGTATGTGTGTAAATCAAGCTTAAAATATCATACATGAAAGTAGATCATTAGAGTTGATCACTGAAGGTTAACTGGACTCAACAGACGGCCTTCGGCACCAGCTCATTGACAGGTAATGTCTGTAGAGACACAATGATGAAGGTCAAATTTAGACGTTACTGCTTTTATCTCCTTCAACAAACAAAATGTAACAACAAATAGATAATTAGTGATCATTTAAAGTTAAGTGGCTAATTAGAGTTTAATAGTAATTGTAGAGTTGTACTGTGAGTGTTAATTAGCAGGTCAGATGCCAGTCTGGAGTCCCAAAGGTCTAAGTGGAAAATAGCAACCTCAACACTAAATGTCCTAAAACTGCTGGTATTCTGGAGAAACCTCGTGGCCTCAATGGTTTGCAGCTTTTAATATTTATAGTCCCAGTGGATAAGAGCATAAGATACACCAAACATAAAAATGGTTAAGACAATTCAAACCTCCATTAAGTGAAAATATCACCATAAATTCATTGACGTGTAAATGCTGGACACATCCAAACCAAAAGCTTTTTCACGTTCATATTTGAGGAAGCGTCTTGCCTTGTCAGTTATCTCAGCTTGGGCTTCTTCAGTTATACAGTTAAACATGCTCCATTACTTATGTGAGATTATTGGAGTATTTAGTAATAAAGAATGTTTAACTGTATCACTGGAAAAACTGAAGAACCCAGACCTGAGGCCAAGTCATTGACAAGGCATTGCTAGATGGTAAAAACAAATGTCAAAATGAACATTTAATTCCTCCATAAAGTAAACTCTGTATAATACACACTTTCAATCCGATGTAAACTTTCTGTCCTTTGATATACAAGCGTGATATATTTATATCATGTATGTGGATATATCCATATACAAATAAATGCTTTATTCATAAACAACGTGAACCACCAGAATTAAATCTGAATTGTGAACACTGGAGATCAAAGTGCTTAGCAACAATAGCCCATTTTTAGTAAAGTACTAATGGCTCTTTTAAACACCAGTGCAGTAAACACATCAATCATAAAAGCCGTGGTTATTAATTTCATTCATTGCATTGGTTTATACTGCATTGCTTTGGTAATATGTCAAATCTGTAAGTGGAAACGCCGTCCATTTATGTTCTTATTTGTTTTTCTAATTCATCACTCATCGTCATCACAAAACTTTAACAGTATCCTACATCCCAACAACAGTTTAAAACTGATTCGAAAGCACTTCCAAGGCCTCATTGACATAAACAAACTGCACCTCTGATGATGGATTTTGTTGAAATGACACACGGGGGTGGGGGGGAGAATGACACAGGAGACGAAAAAGTTCAGAAAAGAAACAGTCAGCAGAAAGGAAAAAAAACTGAAAGAGATGGAGCTGGGAGGTGGTGTGTGGTGTGTTTTTTTTAAAAAGCTGATATAAAGAGCCATCAGTCTTCAGCTCCAAATGTTCCCATCAAGTAAACATCAATAAATATGTATGAAGGTAGAGGGGGGGGGGGGATGAGAGGGGGAGAGAAGCGTTAAGAAATCAAGTAGGGAAAGAAAAATACAGGCTCCTTTATTCACAGAGCAGCCATACTGGTTTAATGTCTAAAGACTGAAACCTGTCTCTTCAAAGATAATACAGATATGTGACTAATAAATTACAAACCTACATAGTGTTAGTATGGTTACAGCTTTAATGTTCAACCATCTAAAAGACCCCTTAAACTTCCTTAAGGTCCAGAACCACCTAAAGGAAATCTAGAAACAACACAGTGGCCACAAAAACACAGAAGGACCCTAAGAGTGTCCTCAATTCATGTTAGAACTAGGG
Organism: Sander vitreus; assembly: GCF_031162955.1. Taxonomy (NCBI): domain Eukaryota; kingdom Metazoa; phylum Chordata; class Actinopteri; order Perciformes; family Percidae; genus Sander; species Sander vitreus. The sequence goes on from NC_135859.1 coordinate 32,255,082, forward strand.
CAGCACAATAGTGAAAACAAATGACATTACAATACTTTCTTTCCTGCAATATATTTTGCGATATTAAATAATAGCCTGACAGGGACTGTCCGAGATGGACAGAGAGGCCAGTTGGTTTTACTTTACTTGAGGTCAAGGGAATTATTCAAGACACCGTTAAAAAAGCATTTGACAGTGTAATCAAACTTTATGACATCTTTAAGACCAAGTCATAAAGATGTCAAGTCCAAGTTGTTTCACTTTACATGAGGTCAAGGAAAATATTCATGCCACAATTATAATGGTCGTGTCATGTCATGCTTATGCGCACCCCTTTAAATAAAGGGTTACACTTTACTTGAAGGTATCTACATAAGAGTGACATGACACCATCATGAACGTGTCATAAACATAAACAAGTCATAAACATTTATGACATAACGCTTCTTTTACTAAGTGTCATTCGGTTTTTGTCATGACAAGTTATGGTTATGGTTAGGGTTAAAGTTAGGGTTAGGGTTTATGTGTCATGACTGTGTCATGACAGTGTCACATGTTCATGACTGTGTCATGACAGTGTCACATGTTCATGACAGCGTTATGTCACTCTTATGTAGATACCTTCAAGTAAAGTGTTACCCTTTTAACTTTGCCTTTTTTACTCTTGAGCTGCTGTAACAAGTGAATTTCCCCGGTGTGGGATCAATAAAGTTCGTATCTTATCTAAACGGTGATGACAGCAAAAAAAAGTAACACCAGCAAAGCATGGCATACGAAGTTTCAGTGTTTCAAGGCAGGTCGGGTGGGTTACTGATATCGCCGCAGACCCCTGACGCGTGACAATGTGACTAATGTGACTATATATAAGTCCCTCCTCAGTGACCACAATAACCTTTTAACCACCACTAGAACCACCTACAGGACTCCCACACACTGGCCTATAGGACCTCTTTAGGGGCCAGCGGAACCACCTACAGGACCAAGAACCTCCTTAATTACCACTGTAACCACCTATAGGTTGTAGAAAACGTCCTCAATGACCACTATAACCACCTATAGGATGTAAGATGAGACAAGATAAGATTGCATTATCCCGAAGGAAATTTGTCTTGGACAAAAAGACAAAAACTGCTGTTTAAAGAATTCAACACAACATAGTGCATACATACATAAAGTACACAGACTGCTGCATCACTCTACATGGACATGCTCATGTTGCATGCAGAGACTGCCACTAGCCAACAAAATTGCACACTGCCCGTTGTACGACACATCATACTAGTAGTCATAATATGTGCCGTTAAGTGTAAGCCGCCTTATCAACATAAAATCCTGATGTATGTCTGATGCTCTGACTGACAACATGAGGTTTGAGTCAGATGAGCTTCAACTGTGAATTTAAATCACCAATATTCAGATGGAAGGTCTAGAAAATAGGCTGTCTGAAGCTACAGGAGGTGAGCTTGAATAAGGGGGCAGGACTTTGGGCAGAGTGATGCTGTGATGGGCATGCTGGTCTAATCCCAGTCCACATGAGTGTGAGGCACAGTGAGGCCTTGGAGCTCTAGGACTCAGGCCTGTTTGGCTTGTTCAGCTGAATTTTATCTGCTCCTCTGTCCCATAAAACCTTCCTATTGACAGGCAGCTCCACATCGACACTCCCTCCCCCCCTCCATATCCAGCCCACATTTTTCTTCCCTATGAGTATTAGTTTATTGAATAAGTGGCATCTGTTTTCCTGGCCCCGTCACCGTAAGGCGAGGTATTTCTCACTGACGCACAGCGTTGATTTATATGCTGCTCTGACTCTCCCTGCAAAAAATAAAGCTAAGCAAAAAATTTCCAATACATCCTCCGTCCCCCCGACACACATACACAAATACAAACACACACATCTCCTCTTCCTCCCTCCACACTGTATATAATTAGGTTGGCAGATGTTATACACACTCAGACACTTTGACACTCTCTTCACTCCTATCCACAAACTCCCACTTTCTGTCACACACAAACGGTGTGATGATGAGACAACCAAAGTAATAAATTACTAAACTAAATTTCTGGTTTGCCGACTTCCTCTTAAAAACTGCAACAACAGGTTTTAACTTGAATGCTGTGTTGCGTTCATCAAGTTAATGCAAAAACAAGTGTTTCTGGCTATATTACAAAAGACATACAAACACTGATGTTGTATCAGTGTCATTCTATTCCCCTCCCAAAAAGGAAATGAATGGAAAATTCAAAATGTATTCTTTTTTAAGCCATCAGAAGTTACAGGAAACAATCTTGAAACGAGCCAGTCTTGATTTGAAATAACGTATTTGGAAATCTCAGGACTGTAACAGCGGCTATCAAAGTTGGAGAGGTCATTCTCACACTCACACTGGAGAGGGCACTTCAGCATCTTGGTACACAACAATTCATGTAATCAATACAGTTTACTGTTCTTACACTTACAAATTCTGTTTTATATTGAATTGCTTGTGGTGGGAAGAGATGGATGAAAAACATCAGGACAACAATCTTCTAAGAAACTTTCTGGTAGTATTTGAGTATCAGGGAATGAGGAATTAGTAAACTATGTAATAGTAATAGTTTGTGACATTCCATGTAGTGGGTTTATCCAGCATTAACATTCATACAGAGATAACATTATCTCAAACTTTTAAATTAATAAAGACATTTGGACTCAGGACCAAACATCTTTATAGATGCCTGCTTACCTGTCTGGATTCTGTGGACAGACGTGCATCTGCAGCAGGATCCTCTGGGTGAAGGTTTTGAAGCACTGGCCACACTTCCACAGGTGCCAGTCGCTGAAGTCACTGCTTAGCTGGCTGGTGGAGGTCGGGCTCGCCAGGACTCGCTGGTTCTTTGAACCCAACTGGCTGAAACTGGAGTCTGACTGAATCCCAACCCCAACCTTGTCCAACAGGGAGAAATTCCTAGGGCAGGGAGAATGGGGGAAGACCATGGAGCGCATGAGGGTGGTGGAGGGAGTGGAAGAGGAAGAAGACGAGGGTTTTCCGTTTTTGCTGAAGGATTGGAGTGATTCCTGCCTAGTCATTGCTTCCATCACCGTGGTTGGGACGTTTACTGCAGACAAAAAAAAAGAAGACAGAAATGATTTAGTTATGCAGGTATTTGGTGGTTTCAAGAGAATGAGTTTTGAGACTTTCACAATAAAAGTCCCTTAAAGTTAAGGAAAACAAAATCACAGTGCTTTCTTACACTGCTTACAACTGATCTGTGGGTTATGCCAAACTACTATAATTACTAGCCACTAGTAACTAAGGCAGACTAGTTCACTTTCAACCAGGAACTCAAAACAGTTTACATCACCTGTGTGCAAGATCAGATCCTCTTATTAGCGCATTTCTAATTACTTGTGAATTCACCTTTACACCTTTATTTGAACTCATAATGTTTTCCTTTGAGGTAAAGGAAAGGTTAAGAACAAAAACAGGACACAATATTATGGGTCATCAGTCCTTTACCTGCCGCCCCAGGTGAAGCACACTGAACCCTTACATCTGTCCTGGACTCCACCAGTCTGAGGCTGAAGGCGAAGCTCTTTATTTATCACTAAATGCCTGTGGACGTATTCTGGACACATCCAACTGGGGGGAAGTCCATTGAGGCAGTCCCACAACATACTGGAGGGATTACATATCTGACATGGCTTTGGAGAGTCCAGGATCCCAAGGAGGAACTGGAGGACATGGCTGGGGACAAGGCCAGCTAGGCTAACTTGGCCTTCTGAAATCTTTAGAGCGACAGCACACTAAATGCTATAAATATACTTATAACTTGAGTTTTATCTATCATCCGGACAAATTCTCATGTGTGCCGTGTTGATGAATAAAATCAATTCAGATTTTTGCTGTTGTGACGGAAACAGAAAGCCAGCCACATTGTCCTAACTGAGGCCAGATCCGCCTGGCTAGCCCAGGGCAAACATGCAGCTCCTGGTTCCAGTGAATGGAATTATGGGTCTAGTTAGGCTGGTTGGAGTCTGTTCGTTAGTACAGTTACAGTGACATGATGTTCCTTCCTCTGACCGCAGAAATGTTTCTCAAACTATATCTGAGGGCCCAAACAGGGCATCCAGCCTGTTTCTGGTGGGTTACCACATGATGGCAGTCCTGGTGAGTTTTCATTTACTTGGATAATCCCACTACAACTGAGGCTCAGGAGGTAGAGCTACCACTATACTACAACGGGCATTTTTACAAATACTCCCACAACTAGTATGGCAAATGCTACTTCTACTGATTCTATAAGAACATTAAATTACAGTATTTCTTTACATTAAACTTCATCTGTATTTTATTTCAAATAGTTTTAATTATTATTATAAATTATAGTGCATTCATCCTTTGTGTAATGTATTATTAAAGATTTGTATGTGTTTTATGTTTTATATTAGGCACTTTGTGTCTGTTTTGATAAGAGCTTTGTATAAAAAAATCTGAACTTAGAAGCTGGCAAGATAGATGAATGAGGCAGATAAATTGGACAGCTTTACAGTAGGATACATATATAAGTGTTGCTGGTCAAGTACAATGGCATTAACAGGAAAAAACACATTACGTAAAAGTGTGTAAATTAGATTTCGGGTGAACCAGCTGGTGCCAGCTGTCCTCACTTGACCAAGAATTCAGCAATGTTCCTTTTCTGTGGTCTGACCAACTGACAGACCTGGACTCCATAACCCTTCATTATGTGTCACATTGAAATGACATTAAAAGGGCTTGTCTTACTTTAACTCACTGTGGATGGTTTTCTTTTCATTCTGTAAAACCAGTTTGTTTGGAAAAACTTGGCATGATCAACTGGCAGAAAATCCAATCAACTGACTTCCTCTCTCTGACACCAGAGAGTCATTTGTGCCAACAGTGTATGTGTCTTGAACCATGACAATGATTTTTCCCGAACACTAACTAAGTCATTTTATTTCCCTAAATTTAACAAGATATTAAAGATGGTGGCCGATGCAAATTACCAGTACTTATTTTGTTGTTTAGGTAGGAAGACATGTGGGAGTTAATTGTGAGGGGGTAGCATTAAAGAGTTATTGTATTTCTTCTTTTCTTTTTACCTCTGCCAAGGAGGTTATGTTTTCGGTTTAGTTTGTCTGTTTGTTGTTTTTTTTCTCGGTCAGCATGATTACGGGAAAAACTACTGGCCCGATTTTTATGAAACTTGATGGAAGGGTGTAGCATGGGCCAAGGATGAACTCATCACATTTTGGACCAGATCAAAATCACGGGACGGATGCAAGGATTATTTTGAAAATAAGTTCCAAATTGGTAAAATTCACACTGCATTAACATTGTGAAATAGGGCACGCCTTGGCGGAGGTCTGCGCTCTCCGAGTGCCCTTCCACTTTAGCCATGTTATACCAGTCCACCATCTCTTTGGGATCATTTTCCTTCTCAAGCATCCACAGTACATCTGAATCAGAGTCAGGTAAATTGCCAAGTAGGTTTTCACATACAAGGAATTTGCCTTGGCATTTTGGTGCATAACAATAAACATATTACGAGAAAATAAAGATAACATTCTACATTCAAATTCTAAATCAGCATCGTCTTTTTCTTTTGTTTAAAGCCCTTATTTCAGCACAGTTGCAGATAAAGATTAGGCTACCCTAATTAGTATTACTATTTGTAGAATTACATTCCAGTAGGATTGTTTCAGACTCATGAGATCCAAACATTTCCAATGACAAAATATTCAGCTTCAATCCATATTTGTTGGCGTTTAGCCTTTCAAAAACAAAACAACACAGGGAGGCACAGACCTGTATTAACCGAGTAGTCTAGCAGCAATCTAACAAAACCATAATTACATTTATATAACCAAATTAGGATTTTGTTTGAGGATATATTTTTTGTGACGTTCGTATGATGTTAATGTCATAAAATATGATGACAGACATTTTAAGCTTTATTCTAAACCCTTAATTGAAGCTTTCGAATGTAAAAAAAAGGCATTTGGTAGAGCCCTACAAGAAACATAAAATATAAAAAAAATGTTGTAAAAAATGTGTACAATACACTGGTTTTAAAATGAAAAGAACTGTACAGTTTCTGAACATATCACTAATCCAAGAGGATCATGTGTCTTTTTTCCTCCTCTCTGTAACATTGCTGTGCTGCCCCTCTGCAGTCAGGTCATCATAACCATTTTCCATCCTTCATCAGCTCACCTCTGTCATCAGGCCACCAGGCTCCATTGATCCTCTAATAACCTTATGAGGAGATAATTACACCATTTGTAAGTTGCCCGACGGCACTATTGACGCCTGCGTTACGTGCCGCTTAATTCATTTTGCTACAAACATCGCATATACAGAAAATGCAAGTCAATACAGTTTGGGCTGCGCATGAAATGCATCATCAAAATGGGAGAATTATGCAGATGCAGTTTGCAACACTGCAGAGTCTGTCTTTTCTTTCTTTATAAAGGGGTGTGTTCTCTTCCAGAGGGGCGAGACGTGAGTACAAACTGATTACAGATCTCAATGACGGAGCAGAGTGCAAAGTTTTAAAAGCAACTTAAAAGCAAAAGGAGGGAAGAATACAGGATAAGTATCACCTTCTGTCTCTGTATCAGTCTTCCTGTTCGATCTATCGGTTCTAGCCTCTTCCTTCTCTTTCTCTTCTTCATTATGAGAACCATATGACAAGCCCTCCCAGTCATCCTCTTTTTTAATTTTCTGTTCATATCTCGTACTCTTTGTCTTTCAGTTTGACAGTATGTACATTACATTCAACAGCATGCAGAAAAAAGTCGAACAGCTCCACAGAAAACAAAAAATGAATCCACAAAAATTTTTAGGAATGTGGGATGAAACCACAGACCCCCAAAAACATCTGTGCATCCAGACTGGAGAATATGAACAACAAGCTAGAATGCAAATTCTGAGCTTAACTTAAATGATCTTAATTAATTACGACGACAATGACTTAGGTATGTTACATAAAGAAAATGACCACAATCACTTTGTTTAGTAATCTATTATATATAGATATAATAGTATTTTTGTGCTGACAAAATTATATTGCATACTGAATATTGTTTTACCGAAGGCAGAATTTATTTAATATTTCTATTATTGTTAATATACCCCATGAACTTCTTTCTACTTTTCAGCTCAAAGCTCATTGGTTCCCATTGGACATACAGTATATTTTCAAAAACACCCCACAAATAAATAGTTTCATTTTTAAAAAGGCTCAGTAATTTCCTAAGATAGCTGGACACTGTAGATTTTAGCAAACATTACACATACAGGAGGAAATAGTGCACTTGTTGGGGACTATTTTCCGCTGGGGAATAATCCCCATTTGCTGCTTTGTTAGTATTTGGGGCAGCAAGGGGGTGTATGTTTACCCTGTAAGAGTGCTGGATTCTGGTGAAATCACATATCACACAAAAGTCCAACTTGTCAGGCTTCAAGTATTGCGTTTGTGTCTGAACTACTAAATTACCGAACCAATAAGCATCCGGTAAGGAGCTACTGTTAGGTACGGCCGTGGCTTACGGTAGGTGTGTGTGATGGCTGTGACTTTTCAATGCAATACTTGTCAGTAGATACACTAACTGTTGGTTTCACTCTGCACATGGGACTTTTAAATTATATATGTTTTGTCATATTGACGTTGATAAAATGTAACTAACTAAATGGGAGGAAGTTTGATTTTGACTCCAGAGACTCCCCTGTTGGTATCTTTGCTTCATCTAAGTGTCTATCTGTCATCCTCTCTTTACTGGTATGAAGTACAGTTCAGATTGTGTTGCCAAAGCTTTGTTAGCAATCAATAATGATAAGTTAACAGAGATAATAAAGTCTTATAACATCAATAGAGGCAATTATCATTGTGGTAATAATAATATGTCATATAAAGAAGAGATGTGAATATAAAGTACAAAGGAGTTTACTGCAGAGGTGGAGGGAATAGAAAACCTTCACTTTCTTCATTTCTTCTGTCTTACCTTTGCAAATCTTTTGACTGTATCTCTCTCAATTCTCTACTGAGCTCTTCATCCCTCTCTTTCTATTACCTTGAACCATACTCTTCTTCTCACCTCTATCTTCTCTTCACACATATTGTTGATTCTCTTTTTCTATCATCCTCTCCCCCCTCCCACCCCCCCTCCCTTTCTCCTCTACCATCCTCTCCTCTACTTCTACTGTTCCTCTTTTCTCCTACCCTTGCCTAAAAAATGTGTGTTACAGAGAAGGAGCAGATAAAAGAAGAGGAGAAGACGTAAGAGAAGCAGAGGAAGAAAAAGACAATGACAAGTCCCTGTGAAGTGATTTTTCCTTCTCCGTCGAGGCACATGTTGTTGTTGTTAGGCGGCGGCCGGGCTGTGGAGCGTCAAGCCGACAGGCTGTGATTGGATGGAACGTGCATGAGTAAACAACCACAGGGTGTGTGTGTGTGCTTGTATAGTGTGACGAGTGTGTGTTCGGAGGGTGTGTGTTTTCTTTGTTGTGTATTGCTGTGTATTTGTGTGTGAGTGATCATGTTTCTTGAGTGTGTGTGTGTGTGCTCAATTTTTGTACAACTATTATTTCTTTATCTTGGCTTACATTGTCACAAAACGGTTTTCATTGATACACTAATTTGTGGATTCTGACAGCTTACATATCCTTAACTGAAAGATTGCACATTGCAGTAACTAATTACAGAAGTTAGATACAGAGCTACAGGGAACTGTGGCTGTACTGGCGAGTTCCCAGTCTAAATGTGCTCCGCCGGCGCTCTCTGCAATAATAAAGGTCCAAACTTTAAATGTCTGTTCCACTGAGGACACAAAGTCACAGTCCTGCTGTCTCCAGTGCAGAGTTTTGACGTCACATTCATCCTTTGTGGGCAGCAGATAACGATGCCATGGAAAGCCCAATGCAGTTAGTAGCAAACTGTCTTTAATTCAGAGCAGAGTTGCTGTCTTTCAGTTTGTACAAAAGAAGCGTAATCTAATTTCACGTCATTTGGATGTGAACAAACTTTTTTCACTGCAGGGTGGAACAAAAGCAAATCCTGCTGTCTTTGTTTGCCCTCTGCCAGTGTGTATGTTGGTACACAATGTAGCTATGTGTTATGTACATCTGAGGACCAAATGTGTTCACATGGATAGAGACAATTTAATTAATCTGAAATCTTGAGTTTTTGCTCAAAAGCACAGGACTTTATATTTTATTTTATTTTTAGTTCAGATTTCTGTTCTGAAAATGTGTACAAATGCCTCATTTGCCTACTTATTTAAACATACAATTTCAGAAAACTTATAATACAAACAAATGCAGTGTCTTAATGTTAGTAATCAACTGGGTTTCTTGGTGATATCTTTGAGTGAAAATGTTTACCCTATTCACCGGGAGTGTCTTGCCTTCATGATTTTAGATCTCGGCACATTAAAGTCAAAGAAAACTTGACTATTGTCTCAAAGTTCCACTACTCACCCAAAGAGACAATGCAACACTGCAAGGAACTGTATTAAAACACTCACTCTCACTTCACTTTGGAAAACACCTATTTGTCTAACTTTGACTGCTAATGCCATTACTTTTACACAGGGAATCCTGTTATAAACTTAAGTGCTGAAGAAGTGGAGATTTTGCCCTGTTTGTGTCACTAGATGAAAAGTCAGAGGATCACCAAAGTCGTTGACCATGAACTGTCATTATTAGATTATTAGTTATTAGAAGATATTTTGCTTTTGGGCTAACATGTTGCACCATTGAACAGACATGACGATCATTTCATACAAACAGCTAATACGGTTTTAAAAAATGATATATTATTTTTGTTAAAATCAATAAAAAAGGAAGGAATATACACGCAAAACAGGTCCTCATAAACACAGTAATACAAATGTGTATATGTGACTGTGTAGAAGCTGCCACAGTCCTGTCATGATGAACGATGGCATGTAAAAGAGTCGTTCCATCTGTAAAACAAACCAGTTTGTGGCCAAACGTCTGTAATTTGCAATCAGCGCGATCTCATTTAACTGCGACTATGTGAAAGATGAGCTCCTAATTTAATTCATTTCAATTTGGATTCCACAGATTAAAACTCCTTATTCATGTTTTGTTTTTTTGCCTATAATTGTGTAAAAGAAAATGAAAAAAAGAAATGTCAAAGTTTGTTTTCCCCCTGCAGGGTAAAGTTACTCTGTCGAATCCACAGGAAAAAAAAAAAAAGAAAAAAAAAAAAGGAAAATATATAAACATGCTGACTGAGCAGAAAACTGGAGGGGATGTAAACTAAAATAAATTGATGACAGAGAAAAAGAGAGGATAGATGGGAGAGAGACAGAGGGAGAAGGGAAAGAGGTGGACACTGAGACTGAAGGTGGAGGAAGGAAGAAAGAGACAAAAGCCAGGAGAGACAGAAAGAAAGTAGAGAAAAAGAAAACAGCCAGCATTCTAATATGTAAACACACAATAGTTATGCTTTTTTAATGAGAATGGTGTGTGGAGGGCATGGACGTCACATCCTAGTTTGTCAAAAACATTTCAACCAGCTGAAATCACGAAAATGTCAACTTTGTTGCGACTTTCACCAAACAACCTTACTTCGTGCGTCATGCTCATCTGTTTAGCTTTTTAACCACAACGCTTACCATAAAACATTTTAAGTTTGTTTTACAAACAAAGAAAAGGAAATTAAGTCTGATTAGTGAGAACAGTGATTTATATAAAATGTTTTCCCCAACAGATGTTACAGGAAACTTTATGCATTCATTCATGGCGTCTGTTTTGTCAAAGAGCAACACATTTTCACTCCCAGTTCATCACATACGGCAGCTTGGTCATGACCCTTTTTGGCGTTTTTAAGGCTCTGGGTACCCCTTTGGTGTCATTTTTCAATATGCAGGGTATGGTTGGGTTTGTTACATAACTTCTGTCGGTTATGTACGTAACGTAAGTGTAAATAAGTCAACGTAGACTTCTGGTTGAAGAATCCTGGATAAAAGATTCAGAAATGTGTATATTTGTGTTTGCAGAGAAAGAAGATAAAACATTTTGATGGAAAATGTGTCTTTTCTTTAAAAAAAGTGTTAAAAACTAGTGTGGCTTAAAGAAGAGTTACCAGGGAGAGAGAGAGAGGCAGGTCGACACAAGGCCACAGAGTGCCTACATTTTAGCAAATAAAAGACTTCTTCCAGTCTTGTTTTGACTGGCTCAGTTTGTCAGACAAATAAATCAGAAAGTAGCAAGTTTGTAAAAAAAATAAAAAAATAAAAAAACCTGTTTTCACTACATTGTTTTAGTGGCAGGCCAAGAGCTTTCTTCCAGTCTAAAAGTTGAAATACTGTCGGTACTAAAATTAGAGTGACATCCAAAGAAAACTGCTGTTTTATTTCCTGCAGACAGAGCCGTCGCAGAGCCAAGGGGTTTGGCTTAAGTTTGGAGCATTTAGATTTACAGTCACATTTCATATGAAACATTTAGCTGATGATTGTATCATCATTATAGCGAGGCAGCTGAGGGAACCTAAACCTGTCTCCTTCTAGTTAGAGGATATTCAGCTAGTGTGAATATTTTACTTTCTTGCTTTAAGGACACTTCCTTGGACAAGGACAGCAGTAATCTGTTCTGGGAATCAAACTTGTGACCTGAAGCGTTTTGAAGAGACAATGTATTGTTACAACAGTAAATGTCTTTTTTTGTCTTAAAATCCAGGATTATTTCTAGAGATGTAATTTTAAAACTGAAGTTCATAAAACATACAGCAAGAATCCAACATAGAGGAGGCTGAGAGACAAAGATAAAAGAACAGTAAAAAGAAAGAAAGAAAGAAAGAAAGAAAGAAAGAAAGAAAGGCAAGTAGTGTTCTCTCACAGTTTTCGTCCTGAGCGATGCACTGCAGCGGGATGCCGAAGAAGGAAGTGTAGGAGTCATTGTACCAAACCAGCAGCTCTGTTCCTCTGGGGATATCCATACACGCTCTGTAGAAGATACAGGACCTGCAATAAAACACAGACACAATTTAATTGAAAAAGTGGCACACAAATAGGGTTTTAATCTTGTTAAAATCTTCTGGATATCATCAAAGTGCAGCATCCTGAAAATAATCTGAAAAGAAAACCAAATATCAAGTCATTTCAGTGTGAAGATGTAGAACAGGAGTGATGGGGGTCCAGTTTAGAGTCTAAGGGCCCTCTCTTGCACCCGGCGCAGCACAAAGCCCGACGCCAGTGTCTTTGCTAGTTTAAGACCGATGCAGTTGTCAGTTTCCTGTCCAGTGCCCACGTCGTTTAAATAGCAAATGCACCTGCACCTATCTTTGCGCCCATGGGCGTGCTGGTTTTACAGGGAGGTGTGTTCAGGTGCATTCTGGGTGTATTGCTATCTTTAAGCAGCGGGAAGTGATCGCGCCAGTGACCAACAAAAAAATGGTCTAAAGTCAATAGCGCAGCATTTAATTGTTATTTTGACAGCAAATTAGTAAAATGTGCCTAGGCTTATGCACAGCGTGCACTATGCTTGTTACACACACACAGGGAAACACAGCAGCACACAAACATGCAAAAGATTACAAATAAAAATATTACGGTGCAAATCTGCCATCATAATAGCAATGCACCAAGGTACAAACACACCTGGCTTTTAAAGGGAATGGGAGATGACACTCTGATTGGTTTATTGCATGTTAGGCCCAAAACACACCTATGAATTATTTAAGACACTAAGTATAACTCTTTTGAAACATGCGCCCGGCGCACGGACCCTTTTTTCGCCGTCAAACTAGCAAAAGTGGATTTGGGCACACCTTAAACGCACCTGCGCCATGTGCTTCACGCCGTGTGCGTACATCGTTAAAATAGGGCCCAGTATGTGTTGCTTAACTCTTCAGGAATCCAGAAAATAAGATGCTCCCTTCACTTTCACTTTACATTCAAAGAGCATGAGTATGTCACTACAGTTCTTTGAATTCCAGATTATCAAAAGAGATAGTAGGTAAAAACTAAGGGTGCACGATATATCGACTCAATATCGTTATCGCAATATCAAGTTGTGTGATATTATACCGAAAGTCTTGCGATAATTACACGATATTTTGTTTGCGTTGCATCCCGCCCGACATGTACCCAAAGAGTATAGAAGCAACAAGAGGCCCCCGACTCATTTCCTGGTTCTCCTTCTCCATAAACAACATGAAATCAAGGAGAGGGTTAACTTTTCCTGCTCCAGATTTCCCACCGTGGTCAGAAAGAACAGGGGAGACACTTTGCTTCTCTCACTACGACTCTAGAGTCGCTACTCACTCCGAAGAAAATTGCCGTCACTCTCTCACTTCTTCCTCGCTCTACCACACACACACATGCCGGCTCGACCATGGGCTCGACGCACACACCAGAGCACGTATAAACATCAGTTGCGTGGAGCCTCCGCAGAACCATAAAACAAAGCGAAAGAAAAGAAAGGACCTAAAGAGAGAACGAAGAGTGGAGCAAAAAGAACACAAAAGTAAGAAAATGAGTGTTGCTCTGGGAGACGACGAAATAACAGAGATTGAAAGGAAACTTTAGAGGCAAAAAGTAACCTACAGTCACATTAGCTACAAAAGAGAGAGACATGCACTCGCTTGTGGGCGCTCCTGGGCGTGCCAAGCCTACACCTGGTTGCTTGGCAACAGTAAACAGAAATTCTCCGGTGCTACCTTAAGTCACGTATTAAAAGTTACTTCAGAGGTATTGTTAAGTCACAAGAACGATGTTTTTGGATTTAAAAGTATTTATTTCTCGATAAAAGTAACACAATATATGAGATTAAATGCCAAACATATCAGATATATACATAAATACGATGTCCTGAAGCGTTTTCCGCCATCTTGAATTATTTTCTTTGACTCTTTTCTGAACTTTTCTTTTCATTATCAATATCGCAATATCACATATTTTCAATATCGTGCAACCCTAGTAAAAACCTAGATTTTGTCAGAAAAAAAGTTAAACGGACCTGCAGACGGGATAGTGTTACTGGTCAGTGACTCTGTCCAGGTCTGATTTTGGAAATGTTTCCCATCTGATAACAGCTAGATTTCATAGCTGACCAAACCCAAATGATTTATGGGTAATACCTGGTGTCTCTCACTCTGTTCGGACCAACTAATGGCAGTGATGTTGTTCAAACACACAGTCAGTGAGCTGGCTGGTTAGGGTTCCACCCAAAAACATCATTCCAACAACATGAACAAACTCCGCGTTCAAAACCACAATTTCATATCCAGCCCAGACTATTTTAAAACTATTTCCCATGTTTTTTTTCTCCCACCAAGGTGGTAGGGTGTCAGACAGACCAGAGTGCAACTGAGAGGTCACTGGTTCAACTCCCAAACGACTCCCATGTTTTCCTGCCAAAGTGCCTTCAATCCAGAAGACTAATTACTTTTTGCAAACAGCTTGAGACAACCACTTAAAGTGAAAATAAATTATATTCAATCCAAAACCATAACTGTTTTTTAATATCCAGTTAATTCAAAGCACATTGAGTTTCCCTAATGTGAGAAACGTTCAACTAATGAAGTTTGACTTGACGTCACTAAAACGCCTCTTGATGCAGTCAAAACCCCATTTAACCATCGGACTGTTAAAATTTGTCCAAAAGCAGCTCAGTCAAGAAATGCACAAATATAAACAACCACACTGGAGATTATTTTTTTTTTTAACATTAAGCCCATTACTTAAAAATCATACTGACATTACTGCTGATCATTTTCTAAATCAAATTATTTAAGATTGGATATATATATATATATATATATATATATATATATATATATATATCAGCCTTTACGGTTTGCCTAGTCACATAAGGTTTAGTTTTTGCTGAGGATGTTCACTCGTCTTGATGTACGGAAAGTGGGGATCACAGGTGTGCAGGTATACCAGTTCTACTGTGTACGGAGGGGAATCATACTGGTGGTGACAGTACCAGCAACAGCAACATGCAGTCAGACTTACAGAACTTGTATCACCTAGGGCTACTCGATTATGGAAAATAAATCATAATTAAAATGATTTTGGTCAATATTGAAATCATGATTATTTAACACAATTACTTATTGACCTGTGGAATTTAAAAAAAACAGTAAAACTGTTTAAAAAAATTGACAGTGAAAACACCAAGAACTGTGAAATTTCCTGTTTGAACTTTTCCATTAAGAACACAAGACAAAATAAGAGTTAACTTGCAAAACGTAACGTGTAAAATAATCATTTTTCTCGATTACTCGGTTTTTGTGATCACTAAGAGCCGGAATCATAATCACGATTAAAAATTTGATTAATTGCACAGCCCTATCATCACCCAACAAGAAGAGGACAACTAGACCAACACTACATTTGTTGCATGGTAGTAATGCATCGTAGTGCAGAGCAGCAGTTTAGATTCTTTGTTCCAAAGTCCTTAAGTATTATGCTCTCTGCAAATTTAAAAACAAAAAAAAATACTTTGACCGTTAACAAGGACAACAAATCCGAGCATTGATTAAAACATGAACGGATGCTGACAGACACTACACTTTTTTTTACAGACACACGTTTTTTTAGTTGCATTATACATGAATGTTTTTGCAAAGTCCAACAAGGTAACAGTGTATAAATCCAAAGCAAAAACATGTTGTGAAGTAATTTAATAGTATTTCAGCTACGTTTAATGAAAACCGCGACAATACCGTTTATAGTATACAGTATTAGTTTTGGCCACAATAATTGTAGTGTGAAAATTGAATACCGGCACTAACTTACAATTGTGGAATCATGCATTTTTCCTGGTAATAAGAGTGAGTGAAAGTACTGATAAAGATCAGAAATATTTGAGGAGAGCAGTTAGTACAGCCAGACAAGTCGAACTGAGCCTGCTGAAGATCTGTGTTTAAGAGAGAGAGAGAGTGTGTGTGTGTGTGTGTGTGTGTGTGTGTGTGTGTGTGTGTGTGTGTTTTATTAATTCTTTCCACACCAGGGGAGCGGTGGGGTGGGGCTGGATCCATGTGAAAACACAGCCAGGAGGGACCAGGCTATAAATCAAACATACCCCAATGACCTCCCAGGATAAAAAGAGAAAATATGAGTCCACAAACATGCGGCGGCTTGTATGCATTTAAAACAAATGTATGTGTTTAATACACACACGCTGCTACATTCAGGCGGGGATGTGTTATAAATCAAACACATCCAACAGGCTCTCAGGTATGAAAAATAAAGACCCCTGCTGCGTTACAGCAGCATGGTTGAGTTTAAAATTGTTCGTCTGGCAGATCAGTGGGACGCAGTATCGTCAGCTCTCTGATCTTTCTTCGGTTCTCTGTTTTCATACAAAGCAAAAAAAAGCTTTATGATCAGCTTTTAAATAATAACATACATACCAACGGTGTGAGGTAATAACTCAAGGTGTAATAATGTGTCTACATGCGTCCAAACATGTTTATCTAAAACATTCATGCTGACAAAGTGTCACAAAGCCAGTCCACAATTTCAGTGTGGTCTGGCCCAACTCAGCGGCCATTTTCTGGGTTTTGGAATGTCTACGACCAAAATGACGTTACAAGCAATATAAACCACTACCAACATTTAATAGAAGAAACACATCTCCTTCAGTCCATTCTTCAGTTTCAAACTGATCTTTGAAGTTTTTCACCAACGTTGCTTTTTGGACAAATTGACCCTTCGCTAAGCCACGCCCTCCTTAGTTACTGTTGCTACGCCTGTCAAGCTTTCGTGTCTGGCACGTCCATTACAGTATGTATGCACCAGTGTCAGACATTCCCAAGGAGATAATTAGTAATTTTTGGTGAACAGGTGAAATATCTGAGAGAGCAAGACAAAAAGGACTGCAGTATGCATTTGAGGGATATATCCACGACCGATGAGAGAATAATTTCATCAAAATGAAGCTAAAACCTATAGGTCAATGCAATAATGTGAGCCGCCTCATACGCTAACCATTCAAATGGGAAACACACAAATTGAGGAACAGCTATGTTCATGCACAGCAGGGTAAGTGACATTTGAAAATAATCTAATAATTATAATACTTATAAATCAAACAGATTCTTAGACATTAGCTTGAACACTTTGCAATGATAACATTCTCCTGCTTATATTTTTAGCGATTAACAAATGCTGAAATATATTTTAAAGTATATCAGTGAGCCTCCGTCTTGCCTTTAATCATCTTAAGGACGGGTTAATAACAGATGTGTACCCACTCGCTCGCTCTCTGGGACATGTTTTCATGCTAATCAAATGTGTTTGGAGCTTGAAACAAGCTAGCGTGGACCGCTGATTAGCTTACAACGCTAGCTAGTATTCGGGGAAGAAAGACAGTAACTCCCAAGATGGCGGCCACCTGTAAACGAGAACGCGACTGTCTTTATAATCTTTTTAATAAACTGTCTGTACACTTACAAAGTTCTCAATGCTTCGGTTAACATTTAGGGACTCACATTATGCTACCGTTGAAGTGTGGTGATATTTTGAGCCTTTTTAGTGGTATAAATAGCGATTTGTTTTTACTTTCCCTGTGCCCTGAATACTAGCGTTGTAAGCTAATCAGCGGTCCGCGCTAGCTTGAAAACATGTCCCAGAGAGTGACAGAGTGGGTACACATCTGTTATTTAACCCCTAGGATCGTTTTGCGCCGGAATTGTCTTTATTTTACGTTCAAATATATGCATTATGAACAAAGAACCGTCATTATTTCCAAGCAATGCTGTGCTGAGCTAACATTAGCGTGTTCTTGCCTTGGAGCAAACGTATGTGTTTTTGTTATTACTGTCGACATTTACCTAGTTGTGAATGGGGCCTCCCACGCTGCTTGATCCACGCCCAGCCTTTCTCCCCTTGGGTTTTAGGTTTCGGGAAGGGAAAAATTCCACCACCCCGTCCAAACTTTTAGGATACCGGGTATCGGATTTGCACAACGCTTCGGCGTACGGTGTTTCCCTCACTCGAAAGCTTGACAGACCTCTCACGCCTAGTTACGGTTGCTAAGCCACGACTGGCCTGTGGCGATTTTCGGGCGTGGCTTAGCGAAGGGTCAATTTAAAAACATTTCTAGCCCAAAGGAGAAGGAAAATAAACCATAATACAATAAAGCTACAGAAAAGGTTGGAGTTTAAAAGGGTACCTGTCACTTCTGTGAACGGGAAACTTGATGTTCATTATCTGTACTGATAAAGGAAGTAGAAGTTCAGAATTTCTTTGTTTTTCTTAAGTCTAAAGACTAATCAGTTGCACTTCAACTGAAGAGGTAACAACCTGACCCTCTTTGAAAGGGGCAGGACATTTATGTTCATCAACACTTTCCTGGGGCTACATCCTTGTATGAACAAGTTTTACCAGTTTTTCTAAGCCTTGATCGGAAATCACGTACAGTCATACACCTGTTACTGTCTTCAGGGAAATTCCAAATTCCACACTTTGCAGGTACAACTTTGTAGCACAACTACTCTCCAAGTAACTTGACATTTTAGCATCAAAAACCTGATCCTGGTTAAAACACTAAAAGCTTTTAGTCATTGTTTTGTTGTAAATTTAAGCCAAACCCCACCACAGTTGACACTACATCTAATGTTCTATCTAGAATAAGCTGTGCCTGCCAAACACTAGGGCGGTTTCATTTTTTTCATACTTGTCATTGACAACATCATGTTTTCAGCCTCCATTGGTTCTTGGGTTTGTGGGCCCTGCCCATTTATAGTTGTCACACCTAAATCTGCTCGCAAAAAAAGATTTGAGTATAGAGTGGCACAGCAAGAATTGTAACTAGTTAGTGGATTAAACAGATAATAAATGTAATAGATTCATAGATTCATTAATCAACAAAAAGTTTATTGATAATTATCAGGTGTTGACTGTTCAGAATGGTCTGGCCTGATCTGTTGGACCAAAAATATGATTCAACTGCAATACAAGATACAACTTCAGGTAAGTGCAGTAGTTTTGACTGAAAGATTTTATTATTGTAAAGTTGGCCTTAGCTATGAAAACTAAAACAAATTATTTTTTCTGTTTCAGAATTCAGCTCAAATGATTTAAATTTGATATTATTTAATTATTTTAATTATGTATTATGTAATTATGTATTATGGCACAAAGGTATTTATATCTGTATGTCTACAGCATATTTAGTATATTTAAGGCACTTTCATGTATTCAGATGTGTTAAACTTAAGCCACCTAAAATCAACTCACTGTGTTAAAGGCTGTAAGTGACTTACTTATTAGACTTAGTCTAATATTCTTTTTATGTATTTTTATGGTTACTTTTGGCTACTTAAATAGTACAGTATTATATATAAATATCTCATAGTATACACTATATTTTAAATGCACTTTATATACTTGTCAAAATTCAAAATCAAATTTTTTTATATTTTCTATGAAATACTTGCCAAGTCACCTAACAACAACCCCATTATTTGCGTGTGGATATAATTGTAAAACAACGCTAGCAACATGGTTGACTGATTGTGAATTATCCAGAGTATCCAAACCATTGTTTTTGGAAAGTACAGACTTATGGGGTTTATTTACTTTATCGTTTTATCAAACCAACAGGTACCAAGTTTAACTACTGAGGTGGAATTTACCTAACACAAAATGGCATCCGGTAAGTCAAGCAAGGCTTCATATCATAATATTTGCAGTCAGTTCGGAGAAAAACTTAAATGAAATGCAAGACAAGATCAGAAATAAAGTCACATGACACAAAAGAATGAAGGTAGTGGGCCAAATTTATTATAAGACAGTTGCGGGATGAGAGAAAGTTGAAAACCTTAAAGTTACTATGTATAACATTTTAATGTGATAATATCATCTTTCAAATTATTCTGAAGGCGTAAAACTTTGCTTGTAGAAAATGTAAACTGTCCTAGTCTAAACTGGTGCAGTCTATGTGCTGCATTGTTCATCTCAGTGTCCTTGCGTCGAATGTGTGGGTGTCAATGTCATTCTTGATACTACCACAATGCAATTCTTAATACTGCCACCAAATGGCTGCAAAATAAGGACTGTTGAAATCCTACACAATTCATTTTTTCATATATACTTTTTTTTTTGACGTCAAACAGTGTTTGAGATTTTTTTTTTGGGGCTTTTCCCTTTATTGACAGTGGATAGACCAGAAAGGGGGAGAGAGATGGGGGATGACACACAGCAAAGGGCAGCAGGTCGGATTTGAACTCTGCACCGCTGCAAACGCTCTTACTGGGTGAGCTAGAGGCCGCCCCGAAAATTTGAGATTTACCCAACTGACAATTAGGGCCTTTTGTTTACCCACAGATTGGCTAAGGAGGTCACCTTAAATAGGACCTCCTTGTACTCAAGCCAAAGTGGCCTTAGTATTCATGTTTCCCGCGACAACAAACATGGAGAAAAGTCAAGTGAAGAAAATGGTCAGTGTAGTAACAAGTAGTATTAATTGTAATGTCACTCATCTGGCGATAGCAGTGAAAAGAGTGTGTGGATGAAGCATTAACTTGTTAAATTTGACTAATCAAGCGCTTGGTTCTGTATGCCTCGTAACGTTACTACTCCACTGCATTTTCAGCCGTTGCTGGAAAATCTCACCTTCGCGACTTACATTTGTCAGTTTAAATGGAAGTTAGTCCGTTGCATGGCATCGTCACAAATAAAAATGGCTGCCACCCCGACCATTCTACTACGCTGATTTGAACGGGTATATCCTTTGTATCCATTTTATTTCTATGGCTGTAACATATTGTACTATGAATATGTACTAAAACCTGCACTTAAGAATTAATCAATAGTTTCAATATTGACACCGACTCAAATGGATCTTTGTAATTTAAAAGGGGTGAATGTTGCAATTGTGAGTGTTGCAATTAAAGTATTATAATGAGTATTGCGACTTTACAGAACAAACTCTGTTTCCAGAAGCAGCAGGCAGCTGTTTTCAGCAAACACTCACTGTACACTACCTGCTCAGCATCAAACAGCAGTCAAAGTCAGTGACAAGTTAATAAAGTAAGCTAATAGTCAAGAGTTCTGATGTAGCCAG
This sequence comes from Sander vitreus, assembly GCF_031162955.1. Lineage (NCBI taxonomy): Eukaryota > Metazoa > Chordata > Actinopteri > Perciformes > Percidae > Sander > Sander vitreus. The sequence goes on from NC_135859.1 coordinate 32,276,114, forward strand.
GTTGATCTTATTAACATAAAATAGACTAAAATGTCATACAATCTCAAGGGCAGCAGGTAGAGATTTCTGAATTTTGGACAAATGGCACAACATTATCTGATAAGGACATTTAATTAAATATCCATCCATCCATCTTCATCCGCTTATACTATATTAATTAAAATTAGTTCTAAAATTCATACGCTTAACTTCATCATGACTTAATATAACTTATGTAAGTAGCTCAGGGGATAGAACAAAGGGAGCAACCTTGGTGGGTTCCTCTCTCCGATTAATAACACGTAATGCTTTTGTTCTCATTGTTTTACAGCATCTGAACTCAGGGTTGTGATGTTTGGAAAAAGCCAGAATGAAAAGACGACACTAACTAACTTACTCACTGGAAAACAAGATTGTTCTCATCCAAGAATGCTTGCACAATTTGCACATTTGCAAAGAAAACCCTTCACAATAGTTAAAACACCAGACGTCTTCAGTCTGCCTGTGCAAAGAGTGAAACACGAGATGAAGATGTGTGTGGCTCAATGTCCTCCTGGACCAAATGTTCTGCTGCTGTTAGTGAATCCTTGTGATTTCAATGAAAAAGACAGACAAAACATTAAGACAATCATAAACTTCTTTGGACAAGCTGCTTTTAAATCCTCAATGGTCATCATAACACGAAATGATAGGGTTGGGAATTCCTCAGTTTATCAACTAATTCAAGACTGCAGACAAAGGCAGCATAAAATGAACTTTGATGAACAAGATTTTCCTGACAATGATTTTCAAGAGTTGACTGAGAAAATGGAGAACATAGTGGGTGAAAACAGGGGACAATATTTGACCTTCACTGAAGAGACTGATTGCAACGGTGGACCTGAATATGCAAAACCCACTCTTAAAAGATGTGGATCAGAAGCTTATCAATATCAAGGATTTCACAGGATGGTGCCGGGTACAGCATCTCTCAGGGTGAATAAAGAGCCTCCCAAGATAGTGCCGAGAAGAAAGTCTCCCAGGATAGTGCCGGAAAGAGAGTTTCCCGGTACAGTGATGAGTAGAGAGTCTCCAAGGATGGCGCAGATTAGAGAGTCTCCAATGATGGTGCAGAGCAGAGAGTGTCTCAGGATGGTGCTGATTGGAAAGACTGGTTGTGGAAAGAGTGCCACTGGAAACACCATTTTGGGCAAAGAATGCTTCAAATCTAAATCCAGCCCAAAGTCAGTGACCGAGTTTTGCAGGACAGAAACAGGAGAGATTGATGGGCAGCCTATCGTCATAGTAGACACCCCTGGCTTGTTCGACACGACTCTGACCAATGATAAAGTTCAACAGGAGCTTGTGAAATGTGTCAGCTTGTTGGCTCCAGGACCTCATGTGTTCTTACTGGTCCTGCCGATCGGTCGCTTTACACGAGAGGAAGAACAAACTGTGGAACTGATCAGGGACTTTTTTGGCAAGAAGTCAGAAGACTTCATCATTGTCGTATTCACCAGAGGAGATGATCTTAAAAACCAAACGATTGAGAGTTACATAGAAGAGGACACTGATGACTCCTTAAAAAATCTGATGACTGAATGTGGAGGAAGATACCATGTCTTCAATAACAATGATCAGGAGAATCGTTCTCAAGTTAGCCAGCTGTTGACCAAGGTTGAGGCAATGGTGAAGGAAAATGGCGGTGGCTACTACACCTCAGATTGGTTTCAAGCAGCTGAGGCAGCCATACAAAAAGAAAAAGAGTTCATGATGGTGAAGGAACAAGAGCTACAGAGGAACCAGAGGGATCTTGAAAGAAAACATCAAGAAGAAATGCGAGCAAAGGAAAGAGAAATGGCAGAGCTAACATCTAAACTTGATCAAGGCAGAGAGGAGAGAGCCAACAGAAAGGAGGAATACACCAAGACGCAGCAAGAGGAGAGGAAGAGAAGAAGAGAAAAGAGACAAGAGGAGGAAAGAAACAAGAAAAGGCAGGATGAATTCCAACGACACAAGTGGGAACAAAAACTAGAAGTTTTGGAGGAAAATCTCAAATATGTATCAGAAAGAAGCGAGGTCACTGACTGGGTGTTAATATTGAAGGCTAGAGAAGACATAAGAAAAGAACGAGAGGCTTGGGAGCAGGAAAGAAAGGAATGGTGGAACATACGATATCAAGAACATCAACAGGAACGAGAGGAGCAGCAAAAACGACTTGAAAAGCTCAGAAAAGAGCAGGAATTTGAAAGATACGAAAACAAAAGAAAAGAAAAAGAAGAGAGGATCAAAAGAGAATATGAGGAAGAAGATCTCTATCAGAACATTGCTGAAATAAGGAGGAAACATGAAGAGGAGATCAGAAAGCAAGCTGAACAATGCCATGAATTCAGACACATGTATACAAAGGAAGTTTTAGCTGAGATGGAAAAGTATGGAAAGGAGATGGAGGATCTGAAGCAGATGCAACAAAACCAAAATGCCTCAGTGATAAAACAGTTGTGCAGACACAAAGTATACCAGAAAGACTTCAATAAATTGAAGAAAAACCAAGAACAAGAAATGAATGAGCTGAAATTGACACTTTTAACCCTTGAGAAACAAAATCAGAGCAATGAAATCCATGAGCTAGAGAAAATGCATGAGGAGGAAATACATAAGTGGATAGAGGAACATGTGAAGAAAGCCAGCAAAAGCAATGCTTGTCGCATTTTATGAGATGTTTTGTTTTTTTCTCACAGCGGCACAGTTTCACCTACAAAATTGTGAGCTTTCGATTGGAGACTTTAAATATTTTGTGAGATTTTTCTCATGTTGACTGGTGTATATAGTTAGCGTATACAGTTGTTCAGGTACCATTAGTATATTCAACCAATGTCTGACATTAAAATAACAATATGATAAATTATGTTGTATAGTTGTTTAAGTGCAAATGTCTGTGAACAGATAACAATTGTAGTAGCCAGTGCACTGCAGCACATCATTTGTTTAACTTAAGTTAACTTAAAGAGCTGATTAAGTTTAAATGTATGCATGTTCAATAGCTGTAAAGTTAAGTGTATCTGTGTAACAGACTGCATGTTAGTAAACATGTATTATCAGCTGCTGCCTGTATTGTCATTTAATATGACTTTGTCTTTTTGCACAAGTTAACAACTAACAAACTATTTTACTTTAAGACAGGTAAAAGATATTACAGCAAATGTTAAGACTAAACTAGTGAAACCTCACAAATAAATGAATGTGGAAAAGATAATTACATATCTGTTTTTGTTTTACAAGGAATGTCTATTTCACAAAGTGTATATAAGAGATGAATAAAATGTTTAAATGGTTGCACTTTGTTTTCCTCGTAGAGCTATATGTTTAAATTGATACGCATGTTCTACTGTGGCAATGTTGGGAGCCTTCGATCCACTGAAACAATAGTCTGCAACGTGAAAATATTTTTCAGATTCAATGATTGATGTTTTAAACCATATTTAACATTTATTTCTAATTATATATACAGAGGGTAATGAATATCTACTTGTGCATTATTTAACAACAACATAATCTTTGCTGTCACTGTAGACTTTACTATAAAGTGTCAGATTTCATCTTTGTGTGATCGGGCTGGACATCTGAACATCCTGCTGTGGATAAGTTTAACCCGTTTCCTTATTTACAGTTAACACTGTACAGCACAGCAGACTTTGCTTAGTTGCAACCTTTTGTCTTGCGATTGTAGTTTCTACACTATTGTACTTTCATATTAAAGATTAAAGATCCGTCCGTAACAACGGAGGGGGTAAAAACTTATTTGGGTCTAATATAGCATTATATGCAGTTTCTCGTTACAGCATAATTTAGATAGGCCTAAATGGTGTATAATTAGGGTACACCTGTCTAATACAGACCACATTATTTATAGGTGTTTGTGTCATTGCAGTGTGGTTTAATAGATGAACGGTGTCTCCATTGCACTTAAGGTTAACTTACATGGTAAAACTACATAACCTTAACGAAAATAAGAGTACTTACAGTGTGCTCCTTTTATTTACATTCATTTACCTCACTGTATTTACCTTACTTTTTAGGTCAAACCAGACCTTTTTTATTGATTTTTTGGCATTTTAGGCCTTTATATGATAGGACAGTTTAGACATGAAAGGGGAGAGAGAGGGGGAATGACATGCAGCAAAGGGCCGCAGGTCGGAGTTGAACCTGCAGCAGCTGCACCAAGGACTAAGCCTCTGTACATGTGGCGCACGCCCTACCAGGCGCCCAAATCAGACCTTCCTAACAGGCTCCCAAGGAGAGCATCTTGCTGCCTGCCTGACGGTCTCCATGATAGGGTCGAGCCCAGAGGAATTTAACTACAAGAGGGCATTAGAACTGTTCTTCTCAAAGCCCATGAACAATAAATGTCCAAATTCAGGGTGCACAGTTTGTCAATAGGGATGTAGGAAGAGTTACAGTAGAATATATAATTATTGAGTTGATCAATAACCTGTCCAAACCTGTAATAAATAGAAAATAAAGCAGTTCGACACAGGTAACCACTTTTGCTTAAATTAATTTGATGACTCAAATGTATGCTCTAGTGGATTTTGTGTTTTGACCATTTGTAAATTAAAACCTGTCTCATTTACCATTCTTTGTGGGTGTGACTTTTTTGCAATGTCATCACCATTCATTTCTTAACATGTGTTAATGATTAAATTGCTTATAAGAACACAGCATTGTTCAAAAGAACACAGATTGTTCATAGATATATTTGCCTTTTAATTTCGCTCTCAAAGTGCACCAGATTGATGCATTTAACTTTAAAATGTACACATTGTTCTTCCTTGGATTAAGCGTTAGCTAAAGAAAATGTAATGTAACAAGTTTTGCCAGTTTTTCTAAGCCTTGATCGGAAATCACTTGTTATCAGACACCTGTTACCGTCTTCAGGGGAATTCAGAATTTTGCAGGTTGGGTTTTTTTTCTCTGGTCATGCACTTTGAAGCACAACTGCTCTCTGTCACTTGATCTTATAGCATCAAAAACCTGATCCTAGTAAAAGCACTAGATGTTTAAATCTTGCAGAGTGAAGTTATAGTCAAGATTGTTTTGTTTCCACATTTAAGCCAAAACCGACCACAGTTGACACTGGATCTAATGATTTATTTAGAACTAGCCTAACTAACTAAAGTCATGAGCACTTAATTTGTCTGCCAAACTCTGGTAGGCAGTTTAATTTTGTCATCCTTGTGCAATGACAACATCGTGTTTTCAGCCAATGAGTTCTTGGTGTGTGGGCCCTGCCCTTCATTGTTGTTACATCTTACTCTGCTGGCAGAAAAATCTTGGATGAGTTCACTTTATTTTAGAGCTAGTACTTAATATATATATATATATATATATATATATATATACACGCTTTTAAGAAAGAGTGGCACAGCAAGAATTGCATCTATTGAGTATATAGAATGTAGCCTCAAACCTTATTTTAATTAATCAAAGGAGTCTATTAATAATTATCAGGTGTTGACTGTTCAGAATGGTCTGGCCTGATTTGAGGGACCAAAAAATGATTCAACTGCAATAAAAGATACGATTTCAGGTAAGGGGAAAAACTTCTGAAAATAATAGAAATGTAGAAAGCATTTTATTTTTGCAAAGTTAGCTAAGAAACTATAACAAAGTCCGTTCAAATTTTCATTAATTATGTTCACTGAAACAAAGTTATTCATGTCTGTATCCTAAGAGAAAGAAACATAATTAAGTAGGCTATATTTTGTTAAGTTATATTTAATAATATAGCATTTTTTTATATATTTAAGGAACTATATATAGGTTATGTATTCAGGTGTTAAACTGAAGCCACTTAAAATCAACTCAGTGTTTTAAAACCTGTAAGTCCAATATTCTTTTTATGTATTTTATGGTTACTTTTAGATACTAAAATAGTACACAATGTGTATATTACTATACTATAAAATATATTTTGAATGCACAAGAACAAGTTTCACTACTAAAGTGGAATTGCCCTAAAACGAAATGGAATCCGGTAAGTCTAGTAAGACTTTATATCATAAATATTTTCTGTTAGTGAGGAAAAATACTTTAATAAAATGTAAGACACGATCTGCAATTAAGTCACATGATACAAAAGAATTAAGGCAATGGGCCAAACTTATTATGGAAAGTTGACCTAAAAAATACTCAGGAATCGACTGTTCAGACTGGTCTTGCCTGATCTGACAGACAAACATTTTTTAATTAATATAATGGGGGGTGGCTGTGGCTCACGTGTTAAAGCAGTCATACTAGTCGGACGGTCGGTGATTCGATCCCTGGCCATGTCAAAGTGTCCTTGAAGCCACTGAAGAAAACTGACGATTCCCTGATGGAATTGTGGAAATTTATAATGCTTTTGTTCTCATTGTTTTACAGCATCTGAACTCAGGGTTGTGATGTTTGGAAAAAGCCAGAATGAAAAGACGACACTAACTAACTTACTCACTGGAAAACAAGATTGTTCTCATCCAAGAATACCTGAGCAAATATGTACATTTACACATAAAACCCTTTACAATAGTGAAAACACCAGACGTCTTCAGTCTGCCTGTGCAAAGAGTGAGACACGAGAAGAAGAGGTGTGTGGCTCAATGTCCTCCTGGTCCAAACTCAGGATTGCAATCTTTGGAAAAAGCAAGAATGAAAAGACGACACTAACTAACATCCTCCTGGACCAAATGTTCTGCTGCTGTTAGTGAATCCTTGTGATTTCAATGAAGAAGACAGACAAAACATTAAGACAATCATAAACTTCTTTGGACAAGATGCTTTTAAATCCTCAATGGTCATCATAACACAAAATGATAGGGTTGGGAATTCCTCAGTTTATCAACTCATCCAAGACTGCAGACAAAGGCAGCATAGAATGAACTTTGATGAACAAGATTTTCCTGACAATGATTATCAAGAATTGATGGAGGAAATGGAAAACATAGTGGATGAAAATAAGGGACAATATTTGACCTTCACTGAAGAGACTGAGACCATGGGGAAACCTTAATGTACAAAACCCACTCTTACAAGACGTGGACCCTCAACGTGGGGGGTAGATTTTAAATATCAGAGTAAAGAGTTTCACAGGATGGAGCCAGGTAGAGCATCTCTCAGGGGTCCGAGAAGAGAGCCTCCCAGGATGGTGATGAGAAGAGAGTCTGCCAGTTTGGTGCAGAGTAGAGAGTGTCTCAGGATGGTGCTGATTGGAAAGACTGGTAGTGGAAAGAGTGCCACTGGAAACACCATTTTGGGCACAGAAATCTTTCATTCTGAAGTCAAATGTCAGTGACCAAGCTTTGCAAGAAAGCAGCAGGAGAGATTGATGGGCTGTGGAACTGATCAGGGACTTTTTTGGCAAGAAGTCAGAAGACTTCATCATTGTCGTATTCACCAGAGGAGATGATCTTGAAGACCAAACGATTGAGAGTTACATAGAAGAAGACACTGAGGGATCCTTAAAAAAACTGATAACTGAATGTGGAGGAAGATACCATGTCTTCAATAACAATGATCAGGAGAATCGTTCTCAAGTTAGCCAGCTGCTGATCAAGGTTGAGGCAATGGTGAAGGAAAATGGCAGTGGCTACTACACCTCAGATTGGTTCCAAGAAACTGAAGCAGCCATACAAAAAGAAAGAGTTCATGATGGTGAAGGAACAAGAGATACAGAGCAAACAGAAGGACCTTGAAAGAAAACATCAAGAAGATATGCAAAAGATAGAAAGAAAATTGGCAGAGCTAACATCTAATCTTGATCAAGAAAGAGAAGAGAGAGCCAAAGAAAAGGAGGAAAACATCAAGAAGCTAGAGGAGAGAAAGAGAAGAAGAAAAAAGAGAGAAAAGGAAAGAACCAAAAAAAGGCAGAAGCAATTGCAACAACACAAGTGGAAACAAAAAATTAAAACTCTGGAGGAAAAACTTGTATCAGTAAGAAATGCTGACTAGTCATTATTACGGGCTAGAGAAGACATGAGAAAAGAACGAGAGGCTTGGGAGAAGGAAAGAAAGGAATGGTGGGACAAACAATACCAAGAAGATCAACAGAGACGAGAGGAGCAACAAAAACTTGAAAATCTCAGACATGAGCAAGAATTTGAAAGATACGAAAACAAAAGAGAAGAAGATGATGCAATCAGAAGAGAATATGAAGAAAGAGAATGTTAAGAACTACAACAACTCTATCTAAGAAGAAATTAGAGGAAATGAAGAAAAATGAAAAGGAGGCCAAAAAGCAAGCTAAGGAATGCAATGAATTCAGAGAGTTATACGATACCATGGATGTTTCAGCTGAGATGAAAAAGTCTGGAAAGAAAATGCGTTGACACAAAGTATACCAGAAAGACTTTGATGAATTGAGGAATACGTAGCTGGATACAGGAACATGTGAAGAAAGCCAGCAAACACAGGGCTTGCCTATTTTATGAGATTTTTTTGTTTTTTTACAAGCAGCACAGTTTCAGTAGCAATACTGTGAGCTTTTGTTTACAGACTTAAAATATTAAGTGAAATTGTTTCATGTTGAACTGATATGTATAGTTGGCCGTATCTGGTTGTTCAGATACCATTACTTTATTTAACCAATGTCTGACATAAAAATGACAATATGAAAAATTAAAGCTACAAGAAGCGTTGGACGAGCACTCGCACCTCTGCGCACGTCGGGGTCTACCCGGCCATGCATTCGTCCGTCGGACAACCCGCGCACAAGTTAGACCCTATTTCCTGCGTGGAGTGTGCGACGTTGGAAATTATGTATTGTAAATGTTGTACCAAGAATAGGGGGTGTTTAAACCATCAACAATAAAAAAGGAACTCTCTGCCATCACACAGGAGTCCATGTCAAACAGTTCAAAAGTTATGAAAGTGGGCGTGGCTAAAGCATACGGGGCAGGGCAACCAGTCACCAATGAAAAAGGGTATCTGCTGAGTTCAAGGATACCTTACACAGGAGTAGGGCTGAAAATAATCTAATTGCGATTTTTTTCAAAAATATTGCGATTTGATATGCGATTATTTTTTAAGCTCTTTGTCTTCTGTATTATTCAACAAAGACAAGCAATAAATCATTGTATAGTATGAACAACACAACATAGATTAAACAAACTGTTCTTTCCTGGAGGCCAGGCCTGTATGTGATGATGAAATTAGGTGATGCATGAATTTATATGAATGACATCTTTTGTTGAAGTACTTCAGTCACAGTAGTATATTGAGCACTGACCAAGCCTAGTGTAAACATTCATATGAAAGTCAGAAACAAATCACACAAACTAAAGTGCAGATTGCAGAAATATAAAAACAAATATGTGGCTTTAGCACACTTAGTAGTATTTAGATTATTTAATTGATTGCACATTTTAAACACTGTCTTTGAACTTTACTAGACAGTTAAATAAGTAAAAAATATATATACACAACGGTGTATTTTTTACAGCGCACACAGAGGAGCTGCCTCCAGCCCCTCCCTCCCCTCATGAAGTTGCGTGTGTCAACGTTGCACTTGCTCAGAGAGGCTATCGTTACGTTAGCTAGTTGCTGGTGTTCTTGCCGTGGGATTAACTGTACTAATAAAACCGTTGAAACACCGCGGCCAGCTGCTGTGAAAGCTCCCCGAACATAATTTATCAGTCTGGTTATTACCCCTCTCCGCGGCAGTCTCCTCCACTCCATATATTTATAACGGAGCTAGCTAACTGGAGCTAACCGCTAATCAGAGCTAACCGAGCCTTCAGTTCTGAGTGCCTGTATCCATCAACTCAAGCCTAAATAAAACCCTTAATTTTTATTAAAATGGCTGTAAAAGTTTTAAACTACAACTCGGAGTTGTTTGAATGACAGAAATCTGCTCAAGGTACGGCGTAGTGTTAGCGTGCCAAGTTGATGCTTTCTCTGCGGAGTGCAGACTGATTTGCTCTCGAGAATCACGTGACCAAATATTTGTGCATTTGCAATAATATCGCGATTTCCTAATCGCAAAGGCGATATTATTGCAAATGCAATTAATCGTTCAGCCCTACACAGGAGTCTACGTCAAATGGTTAATGAGTTATGAAAAGGCGTGGCTTAAGTATAGTTGGTTGCTCAATATCAAGTGTAGACCACACATGATTTCCTGTTGCCAGCAGGGGGCGGTATGACTATGAGTCAATATTGGCATGTAGATGTCCTCAGGCCTAGACCCCTGTCAATTATGAGAAACTTTGGGCAGATTGGACAACGTACACTCGAGCGAAATGCACAAAATGGCCACCACGCCACGCTGTTAAATGAAAACTCATGCTTTAAATAACTTTTCATCTTTAAGGTCTTAAGATGAGACAGAGCTGTAGTGACAGCATATGCTGTCCAACTGCAAAAAAAACCCACATATAAACATCAGCCAGTTCCCTCTTATTTGCCCACAGTAGGCAGTCAACAACGAGAATATCGGCCGATACCAATGTTCTGCCGATAAATCTGTACATCCCTATTTACCACTGTCTTTTCTTCGTTTTTTGGCTAGTGAATGAAGCAAATCTACTAGCTACTTGTACTTTACGTACATGTTCGTCAGTTGTAAAGATCATCAAGCTGTAAGAGATATTACAGTGAATGTTGAGTAAACTAGTAAAAACTGACACAAATAAATGAATGCGTAAAAAATAATTACGCAAGTTTTTGTTTTACAAGGAATGTCTTTTATTTATATAATAATTGCAGTCATAAAATCTAACTAAACATTCACATTGACATATTGTAAATTGTATTTGTTATTCTTCTGTTCAGTTGTGTTATAATTACAGAAGGTTAATACTGTATCATCACATTTTTGAAAAGATGCCTTAATTAGTCACTTAGAGTTTTTCTCTTCTGCACAATCTGCAATGTTCTCTTGTTTCTTGTAAACACTTTTCAAACACACTTCACTATTTAAGAAATTGTATATAGATGACTAAAATGTTTGATTGGTTACACTATTTTTCCTCATAGAGCTGACTTATGAAAATTGATAAGCATGTTGTACTGTGACAATGTTGGGAGCCTACAATCTACTAAACAATGGTCTCTAATGTCTTGTTCTGTTCTAGACAAAACATGTAAAATAATTATCAGATTTAATTGATATTTTCAACCTTATTTAACATTTTTTTTAAATTATACAGTATATACAGAGGGTAATGATTTATAATGACGAAAATGACTTTTGTCTTGTGGTTGTGTTATCTACACGGCATTGTACTTTGATATTAAAGTGGCTATATGTAACTTTCAGTTTGGTGGTATCATATATTGGGATTTGCAGAAGAAGGAAGGCATCTCCTACAGTCCATTTTTGGCATATTTAAAAACATTGGAGAAGAGGCCCAAATACCGATTTCTAGCCCAAAAGGAGAAAGAAATAAACCAGAATGCAATACAATGCAGCTACACGACATGCTGGAGTTTGAATAACTGTCACTGTTTTAACAAGAAAATGATCTGTACTGATAAAGGAAGCTGAAGTCTAGAAGTCCTGTGTTTTTTTTTAAGTCTGAAGATTAAAGACTAATCAGTTGCAGTTCAACTGAAGAGGACAAGGACACTGAACAACATGACTGTCTAAGGAAGAGGCTGAACATTTATATTCATCAACACAAAATTAATATATTTCATGACTTTGCTGGAATAAATCAGAATTTACATTTACATTTACGTGTACCCTACAAATTTTCCATGCAGGAAATAATAATACGGTCTGGAAAACTTTGTTTGTGGCTACATCCTGGTATGGACAAGTTTCACCAGTTTTTCTTAGCCTTGATCGGAACTCACACACCTCTTTCAGTCTTTAGGGGAGTTTCAAATTCCAAATGCAGTTTAAGCTGTCTCTACTGGAAGGAAGTCCCATTTCTCTGAAGGAAAATTATTATAATACACGGACATACCCCTTTGTTTTTGGAAGTGTGCTTGTTCTGGTCATGCACTTAGTAGCACAACTGCTCTCCATGTCACTTGACATTTTAGCATCAAAAACCTGATCCTGCTAAAAACATTAGATGTTCAAAGGTTTTAGGCAGGATTATTTTTTAGCCACATTTAAGCCAAACCCCACCACAGTTGACACTAGATCTAATGATCTATTTATAACTAGCTTTAACAAAGACTAAAATGTTCAATTCATGAGCATTTAATTTGTCAGCCAAACACTAAAGGCTGTTTCATTTTTGTCATACTTGTGCAATGACAACATCGTGTTTTCAACCAATGAGTTCTTCGTCGGTGTGTGGGCCCTGCCCTTCATTGTTGTCATACCTGGCTTGAGTTCACTTTATTTTAGAGCTGGTACTTAATTTAATACACACTTTGATTGGCGCAGCAAGAACTGTATCTAGTAAGTAGATCCAACAGATAATAAATGCAAATAATAACTATAAAGATAGAGAATATAATGTGTTTACATAGCCTCAAACCTTAATTTTATTCATCAAAGAAGTCTATTGATAATTCTCAGGTATTAACTGTTCAGAATGGTCTGGACTGAATTGAAGGACCAAAAATCATGATTCAACTGCAATACAAGATGCAACTTCAGGTAAGTGCAGTAGTTTTGAAAATAATAGTAATGTAGCAGCCATTTTATTTTAGCAAAGATAGCTATGAAAACGAAAACAAATATATTTTTGCCGTTTAAAATTCAGTTCAAATTATTTTAATTATGTTCATTGAAACAAAGTTATTTATGCATGTAAACTAAGTTAAAAACCAAATTAAGTACATTTTACATTTGATACAGTTTTTTAACAATATAACATATTTAGTTAATTTAAGGCACTTTTATATATCTGTGTATTGAAGGCTATAACTACAATGTTCTCTTCATGCATTATTATTGTTACTTTTGGCTACTAAAATAGTATTTTTATATTATCTCATACTAAAATATATATTATATATATTTTGAATGCACTTTATATGATTGCCATTCATTTTAATCTTTTACATTTTCTAGTAAATACTTGCCAAGTCACTTAACAACCGCTCATATTATATTGATATCTGCAAGTGTAGCAATAATTGCAAAACTATGTCAGCAACACGTTGGACTGATTGTGAAATTATGCAGAGTAACCTGAACATTGTTTCTTGAAAGTACAGTGCTTGACTTATGGGGTTTTATTTACCTTTTGGAATTTTGCCTTGTTTCTTAAAACCCAACAGGAACCAGTTTCCCTAACAGAAAATGGCGTTCGGTAAGTCTATTAAGACTTCATATCATGAATAATTTCTGTCATTGATGGGAAAGACTTTAAGGAAGTGCAAGACAAGATCAGAAATCACATGACAAAGAAGAATGACGGCAGTGGGCCACAGCTATTATAAGACAGTTGCAGGGAGAATGAAAGGTTGACAACCTTAAGTTGTATATCATTTTATAGTGATAAAATCATCTATCAAATTATTCTGATGGCATAACATTTTGCGTGTAGCAAATTTAAACGATTCCAGTCTAAACTGGTGCAGTCTATGTGCTGCCAGGGCTCAAAATACTTTTTTTCTGTGTACATCTACTGGTGCATGTAACTCTCTTACCAGAACATGATTTTTATCCAGACAGATAGCTGTAACATGATTTCACCATACTAAACCATGCATTCATATTTTTAATATTGACACAGACTTAAATTGATCTTTGTAATTTGAAAGGAGTGACTTTTTGTGTTTTAATTAAATAATTACCATCAGTTCTGCAGCTCTATAGACCAAACTCTGTGACCAGCAGCAGCAGGCAGTTGTTTCTAGCAAACAAGCTTTGATAAACCGTACACTGTATTACTGTGTAATTGAATTTGTGTATTGTATTCTCATTATGTATTATGTTCAAAGCTTTGTATTTAACTTCTTAAACATGTATTTACAAGGTTATTTTATCTTCTATTATTTTATGTCTTGTATTTTGTTTTATGCCCTGTAAAGCACTTTGTGCCTGATGTCTATGAAAAGCGCCTCAGAAATACATTTTATTTACTTTCTTACACTACCTGCCCAGCATCAAACAGCAAAGTCAGTGACAAGTTGATGAAGACAGCTAATAGTCAAGAGACGAGAGTTCTGATGTAGCCAGTTTGATCTTATAAACTGAAAAGAGACTAAAATGTGGTACAATCTCAAGGTCTCTAACTGTCTTTGAAAAGAATCATTGTCTGACATTTAATGACATTAAATTAAAAGAGGATAGTTCTTCATGAAATTATGGGAATGTGTAATGATTTTGTTCTCATTGTTTTTTAGCATCCAAACTCAGGATTGTAATCTTTGGAAAAAGCAAGAATGAAAAGACGACACTAAACAAACATCCTCCTGGACCAAATGTTCTGCTGCTGTTAGTGAATCCTTGTGAAGGACAAACAACAAATTAAGTCAATAAGTAAATTCTTTGGACAAGATGCTTTTAAATCCTCAATGGTCATCATAACACAAAATGATAGGGTTCATCCAGACTGCAGACAAAGGCAGCATAGAATGAACTTTGATAAACAAGATTTTCCTGACAGTGATGTTCAATGGTGAGAAAATGGAGAACATAGTGGGTGAAAACAGGGGACAATATGTAACCTTCACTGAAGAGACTGAGACCATGGTTGAACCTGAATGTGCAAATCCATCTTTTACAAGACGTGGATCAGAAGCTTATGAATATAAGAGTATAGAGCCTCCGAGGATAGTGCCGAGAAAAAAGTCTGCCAGTTTGGTGCAGAGTAGAGAGTGTCTCAGGATGGTGCTGATTGGAAAGACTGGTAGTGGAAAGAGTGCCACTGGAAACACCATTATGGGCAAAGAATGCTTTAATTCTAAAATTTGTCAAAGATCAGTGACCAAGCTTTGCCAGAAAGCAACAGGAGAGATTGATGGGCGGCCTGTCGTCATAGTAGACACCCCTGGCTTGTACGACACAACTCTGACTAACGAAGAAGTTAAACAGGAGCTTGTGAACTGCGTCAGCTTTTTGGCTCCAGGACCTCATGTGTTCTTACTGGTGCTGTCGATCGGTCGCTTTACACGAGAGGAAGAACAAACTGTGGAACTGATCAGGGACTTTTTTGGCAAGAAGTCAGAAGACTTCATCATTGTCGTATTCACCAGAGGAGATGATCTTGAAGACCAAACGATTGAGAGTTACATAGAAGAAGACACTGAGGGATCCTTAAAAAAACTGATAACTGAATGTGGAGGAAGATACCATGTCTTCAATAACAATGATCAGGAGAATCGTTCTCAAGTTAGCCAGCTGCTGATCAAGGTTGAGGCAATGGTGAAGGAAAATGGAGGTGGCTACTACACCTCAGATTGGTTCCAAGAAACTGAAGCAGCCATACAAAAAGAAAAAGAGTTCATGATGGTGAAGGAACAAGAGATACAGAGCAAACAGAGGGACCTTGAAAGAAAACATCAAGAAGATATGCAAAAGATAGAAAGAAAATTGGCAGCGCTAACATCTAAACTTGATCAAGAAAGAGAAGAGAGAGTCAAAGAAAAGGAGGAAAACATCAAGAAGCTAGAGGAATTCCAACGACACAAGTGGAAACAGAAACTTAAAACTCTGGAGGAAAAACTAAAATATGTATCCGCACAAAGTGTTGTCTGGGTGTTATTAATACAGGCTAGAGAAGACATGAGAAAAGAACGAGAGGCTTGGGAGAAGGAAAGAAAGGAATGGTGGGACAAACAATACCAAGAAGATCAACAGAGACGAGAGGAGCAAAAACGACTTGAAAAGCTCAGGCAAGAGCAAGAATTTAAAAGATTTCAAAACAAAAGAATAGAAGATGATGCAATCAGAAGAGAATATGAAGAAAGAGAATGTAAAGAACTACAAGAACTCTATCTATCTAAGAAGAAATTAGAGGAAATGAAGAAAAATGAAGAGGCCAAAACGCAAGCTGATGAATTCAATGAATTGAGCAACACATATACCGAGGTTCTTTCAGCTGAGATGGAAAAGAATGAAATGGAAATGGAGGATCCTAAGCAGACAGAACAAAACCAAAATGCCTCAGTGATAAAACAGTTGTGCAGACACAAAGTATACCAGAAAGACTTCAAAAAATTGAAGAAAAAACAAGAACAAGAAATGAATGAGCTGAAATTGACACTTGACATCAAAAAAGAATATCTGAACCAAGAAATCAATGAGCTGGAGAAAAAACATGAGGAGGAAATACATAGCTGGATACAGGAACATGTGAAGAAAGCCAGCGAAAACAAGGCTTGTCACATTTTATGAGATGTTTTGTTTTTTCAACACCCACACAGTTTCAGCTGAAAAACTGTGAGCTTTTGTTTGAAAACTTAAAACTATAAAGGGATTTTTTTTTTCATGTTGAACTGGTGTAGCCTATAACGCTGGCCTATGTCAGGTTGTTCAGCTACTATACCTTTATTTAACCTACGTCTGACAAAATATTTTACAATATAATACATTATGTTCTATAGTTGTAAGTGCAAATGTTTGTGAACAGATAATAATATTAGTGGCCAGTGCACTGTAGCACATCATTTGTTAACTTTAAGAGCTGATTACATTTTAATTTTACATTTATTTTATACTTTTTATTGATCCCCAGTGGGGAAATTACAATTACAATGTATGCATGTTCAATAGCTGTAAAGTTCAGTGTAGCTGTGTAACAGACTGCATGTTAGTAAACATGTCTTAAAAGCTGCAGCCTGTATTGTCATTTAATGACTGTCTTTTTGCAAGTCAAGAAAATGAGAGACAGCGAATGTTAAGTAAACTAGTGAAACCTGATACACATAATGCATAAAAGATAATAATGTATCTGTTTTTGTTTTACAAGGAAACTCTCTTATATTTACATGTACATAATAAAATATGTAATAATTTAAGTCATTGGCAACTTAATTATTTGTTCTCAGGCTCTCTCCAACAATACTCTAGAACTGTACTTTAGAACACTTCCATTTTTTTCAGTTGTTTAATTTTTCAGTTTTTGGTGACCTAAACTTTTCTTTTTATCTTGGGCAGATTACCACGTATCTTTGTACAATTTAAGGTTATTCCCTGACCTGCTTAAATTTCAATAAAAACTGGAAAAATTAGGTTTTCTAAAACATTTGATCAGTAGTGTAAATATGTTGTATGAGCATAACTTTGCTCCAGGGCAAAGTAGGTTAACACCCATCATTAAACTTTGCTGCTGGTAAACAAAACTATGCACTCTGCTTTTGAGAAGGTGTAGCATTTCTTTTCATACTGTACATTCATGGTTTACAACTAATGTGATTCTGCTCCAACAGCTAGCACACCTGCCCCCTAGGTTTTTTTAATCCGTATTATGTTGATTGAAGCCAAAGTGGGCCCACATGACCGATATGGCATCTTTTTTGTGTACCAGCTACTTCTCATCTGCAACCGCCCCCAGCTACATTTCTCCACCATCTGAGAGGTTTTGTCTCTTCTATTAACCGCGTGGATAATGTTGACTCAACTTATAAAATGAACCCACACAGCAAACTCTGGCAGTGTACTTAAACCTATAGAGTTAGATTTCTTGCTGTACTTCCACGGTGTAGGTAGCAGCGTGTGAAGGAATGAATTAATTGAACAAACTAATGTGAGGTAGATTAGGCTAGGTTGGTTAGATAGTCACAATATCACTATTTTGTACATGTACTTACAGTAAAAAAATATATGAAGAGGCTCTGATGATGTGCTTGGATGATTTATTTATCGTAACATGTAAATAACAGTTTCGTCATATTGCACTAATAACATATTCATTTTTGGTTCCATCCTGCTGTGGACAAGTTTCACTTTTGAGTTCCCTTTATGGGAAAGCCCACACCTATTTCAGTCTTGTGGGAAATTCCAATCGGCAGACAATATACCCAATCACAATGTTTGTTTACAATAATTTCCAGGTAGAAAACCCCTGCATCCAGTACATACAAGTTAACGAAGCTAAGCAAACGGGGACGAGGAACAACTAGATTTGGTTTTTCAAAGACGCTAGCGAAGCAACATAGTACAGAAAATAAGCACAGCAGAAACATCAGACAGGTTGGACCATGTGTTTAAGTACCGTATATATCTTTAAATGTTACAGTTACAGCTAAAAAATGATAACAGAAATAAACACCAATTCCACATATTTTTGCAATTTAAATCAACTGCCATTTTTCTACCTGAAAGCGTGGTTTGAAAGGGTTAGGGTTAACCGGACTCGCCTTCACGACCCAGAGGCCGGACGCGGGTTGATTTCCTAAGCACTCTAAAAACCCAGGGAAAACACTGCCCTTGTGGCCATAAATCACTCATCACGTCTGTAAAAAAGAATTCAGTAACAGTTCTGGTTTTACTGGGTTGCTTCATTGTTGTAGGTGGGGCCCTGTCCTGGCAACTCTGGTAACAAAAAGGTTGTGCTGGGTGATTTAATCTCATTATGGAGCGGCTACTTCGATGAGCTTTGATGAAAATTTACACAACAGAAATTTGACTGGTAAGTAGACAATCCAAAAATAAATGCAACAAAAATTAAGATGCAACATTTTTGTACAGGATGTATACATGTATTGCAGAAAATACTTAATCTTTCAATAGACTAATTAAAGCAGTTTATTCATAATTCTCAGGTGTCGACTATTCTGTTAAGACATAGCCCAGAACTAAAGTTTGAGAGATTAGCAAAAACTACAACAAGAGATAAACTACAATAAAAAAAAGCAACAGAAAAAAACCTAAGGTAAGTGCAGAATGTTTAGTATGTGAAGAGGAAATAGAGAAAATAAATGACACCTAACAGCCAGCAAGATGCTGTCAAATTAAACAAACATTTGTTCAGATCAGTTTCACTTGAGTTAGACTTTAAAACATTAAACGCATTAACACTTTCACTAAACTATGACTCAAATTAGATGAAGATGAAGTCTACTTTTTATACATTTACACAGACTACACTTACAACATTCTGACATACTTTCTGGAAAGTAGAATTATTGTGTTTCTTTACTTTATCACTGTATCTCATTATTGTAATTTTGTTTTGTGTCCTAAAACCCAACAGACACCATAAAGCTTCCCCATGTGAATTTCTCTCCCACAAGTTTGCGGCAAAGTGCACAAAATGGCAGGATCAGCATTCGGTAAGTACGGTCTGTTAGCGGAAGGAATGTGTTCACTGAAACCCATCATGACAACATAAATTAGGTCAACCACACTAAGAGGAAGTGTATAAGATGGCCAAGGGCCAACAGAATGGGGCGTGTTCTTGACACAGACTTGATAGCTAACCTGTTTAGTTTCAGTTGGCTGATACACATTAAAATGTTGGCACTGAACACGCAAAAGTTTGCGAGGTGTTGTCCATATATACTGTATGCATCTGCTTTGAATGTTTTCAGCTGATTGAATGGGCATTATTAGTTATTGCTACCATAGATATGAGGCGGTCATCCTCTACCTCCAAGTTGGCTTCCCCCCCCCCCCATAACAGCCTGAGGCTGATAACCACTGATAACACACCTTTAATGGAGTAAGAACATGAAAATGGGGGGCATATGCTGAGCAAAGTATAGAAAGACCCAGACATTTTTCTAAGGGGTTGGTGGAGCCCAATCCAAACCAGAACTAAAGTCAAAGAGCCAAACGTCGGATCACATCTGCCAGGTGGCCAGAAACTTCAAACAAGTGCCAAAGTGGCCTGGCGTCTGATAGAGATGTAACAAGCAGTTAATTAAAACAGTACTGATAACATTGTAGCCAGTGGTAAGTGGCTGTATATCTGTCATGTTGTTTTGGTGTTGACGATGTTCTGCCCCTCTTAAAGCAAAAAATTGATTAATGTAGCTTTATGTTCAAATTTTGATTGATTCTTTTTTTTTAACTGAGGACCAAAGACAAACATCCCTCCCCTGTGAACCCAAATAAAACAATCTTAAAACTAGATTTGACTCCTTGTATAACCTCAAGAATAGGAGGTATTAAGATGTCCAAATTTAAAACAGTAACATTTGCATATAACTGAATTTTATAGACCCTAAATATTATCATATCATTATACTTTTTATAGCTTCTGCAAATGACTCAATACCAAGCGCAAACATTGATGGAGACGGTAATTTTTTATAAAATCCATGCTTTTTTTTTGTCAATAAATGAACATATTCTTATTATCCAGAAGTAGCCAACTTAGTGGAAAGATAATTTAAAATTTGATTGAAAAAATATTTATTTTTCAATATGTATTATTTAACCCATTAAAGTCTCCAAATACCTTTTATATATTAATGTATTAACCACTGAAAAAATGGAAAAGGGACAATAATTGTAATGCTTTGGCTTTTGTTTTTTTACAGCATCTGAACTCAGAATTCTGGTGTTTGGAAAGCAACAAAACGAAAAGACAATACTAAGTAACTTCATCACAAGGGAACAATATTTTTCTGATATAAAAATATCAAAGCAATGTAGGCCTACAGTCATATATAAAGAATGGAGGGGGAAAAAATTAACAGTAGTAAAAACCTCAGATGTCTTCAGCCTGCCTGAGGACAAAGTGAGACACGAGATGAAAAAGTGCGTGGCTCTTTGCCCCCCTGGACCAAATGTTATCCTGCTGTTAGTGAAGCCTACTGATTTCAATGAAGAGGACAGACAGAAATTCAAGTTCATCCTGGGTTTCTTTGGTCAAAATGCTTTTAAATACTCAATGGTCATCAAAACACAAAATGGGGAGGTCCAGAATGCTTCAGTGAACCAAGTCACCAGAGACTGCAGACAAAGGCAGCACAGCATTAACTTTGATAAGAAAGATCTTTCCGAACATGATTATAAAGAATTGATTGATCAGATGGACAACATAGTGACTGACAACAAAGGAGAACATCTAAACTGTACTGAAGAGACTGATCCAATGACTTCCAAACCTCCTCTGAACTTAGTGTTGTGTGGGAGATTGGAAACCTGGAAGATGTCAGCAGCCAATGCCATTCTGGGAGATAGAAAGTGTGGTCCATTTGCAAAGTCATCAGAGTGTGTTAAAAAGCAGGGAGAGGTGTGTGGACGTTGGGTTTCCCTGGTGGAGCTGCCTGCCTTGTATGGAAAACCTCAGAAGGCAGTAATGGAGGAATTATCCAGGTGTATCACCCTCTTTGATCCTGAGGGCATCCATGCTTTTATCCTAGTCTTACCTGTGGGTCCCCTCACTGATGAAGACAAGAAAGAGTTGGAGACCATCCAGGACACATTGAGCTCTCGAGTCAATGACTTCACCATGATTCTGGTCCCTGTGGAGTCAGATCGTAATTCTCCAGCTGTTGTAAGATTTCTTAAGGAGAATATGCACATACAGGAGCTCCTTCAGAGCTGTGGAGAACGATATATTGTCTTTGACCTTAGAGACAAGCAGCAGGTCTTTAATGTGTTGCACGCTGTGGAAAAGATGAGAGTGGGTGAATCCAGAGGTTTCACAAAGAAAATGCTGGTCAATCCACGGGTGAAAAACATTGCAAAACAAAAAGCTGTACTCGAAATGGCTAAACATCAACAGAGTAGAGAGTGTCTCAGGATGGTGCTGATTGGGAAGACTGGTTGTGGAAAGAGTGCAACAGCGAACACTATTTTGGGCAAACAATGCTTCAAATCTAAAGCCTGCCCAAAGTCAGTGACTGAGTTTTGCCGTAAAGAAACAGGAGAGATTGATGGCCGGACTGCCATCATAGTCGACACCCCTGGCTTGTTTGACACGACTCTGACCAATGAAGAAGTTAAACGGGAGCTTGTGAAATGTGTCAGCTTGTTGTCTCCAGGACCTCATGTGTTCTTATTAGTGCTAAAGATCGGGCGCTTTACACAAGAGGAGAAAGATACTGTGGAACTGATCAAGGAGTTCTTTGGCAAGAATTCAGGAGACTACATCATTCTCATATTCACAAGAGGAGATGATCTGAGAAATCAAACATTTGAGAATTACATACAGGATGGCTTTGTTGAAAAACTGATAGAGGACTGTGGAGGAAGATACCAGGTCTTCAATAACAGAAGTTCAGAAGATCAGAAACGTGCTCAAGCCAGAGAGCTACTGCGCAACGTTGAATCAATGGTGAACAGAAATGGTGGGGGCTGCTACACCTCCGAGATGTTTCAAGAAGCTGAGGCAGCCATACAAAAGGAAGTGAAGAGAATCCTGAAGGAAAAGGAAGAAGACATACAGAGAGAGATGATGGACGTTGAAAATAAACATAAAAAAGAAATCCAGGCAAAGAAAAAAGAATTGGCAGAACAAATAACCAAAACTGAACGTGAAAAAGAACTGAAAGCCAAACTAATTAAGAAAGAGGAGGAAATCAATAAGGAACAGGAAAAGATGAAGAGAGAAGAAGACAAGAGAGAAGCAGAGGAAAGGAAGACAAAAATGCAGGATGAAATTGAACAAATGCAGTGGGAACAAAGTCTTGAAGCTATGGGGGACAAAATAAATCATGAAACTGAAAAAAAGGAAACTGCTGACAAAACATGGATGGAAAACAAAGAGACGTTGAGAAGAGTACAAGAGACTTGGAATAAGGATCGAAGGGAAAAGTGGGAGAACCAATATCGAGAAGATCAACAGAGACGAGAGGAGGAGCAAAAACGACTTGAAAAACTCAGAGAAGAATATGAACAAGAAAAAAAAGAATATGAAAACCAAAGAAAACAAGATGAAATCAGAAAACAACAAGAGGAGAAAGAATTAATGAAACTACAAGAAACTCTTTTGAAAAATCTGGCTGTAATCAAGAACAAACATGATCAAGAGGCCAGAAAGCAAGCTGAAGAATTCAATGATTTCAGACAGAGATACACCGAGGACTTTGCAGCTGTGGCGGAAAAACATGACAAGGAAATGGAGAATCTGAAGGAGAAGCAACAAATACACAATGACTTGATCGTACGCCAACTGACCAAACACAAAGCATATCAGAAAGACTTTGATAGATTGATGAAAAAACAAGAACAAGAAATGAATGACCTGACAAGGACACTTAAATCGCCAAACAATGAAAATCTGAACAAAAAAATCAATGAACTAAAGACAAAACATGAGGACGAAAGAAATAACTGGATACAAGAACATGTAAAGAAAGCCAGAGAAAAGACCTGTTCCATTTTATGAGCTGTTGTGTTGCCTGTAAGGCCCTCAGTTGCAAAATGACATCATCACTTATAGCCTAAAAGCATACAAGGGGTAGTAGGAGTATAACAGGCTAGCCCGGCAGCATTGTGTGAATTTACTGGAATCTGTAAATAGGATTAGGAAATAATTTGGGCTTTATAGGGTTTACTGAGTTTACAACAGCAGCACAATTACAACAGCACAAAAAAATAAGATATTAGGATTTCATTTTGTTTGTTTTTCCTTTAACATACATACATCACTGTTTTTACATTGAAATTGAATGGCATGCATCATTAGTCCCTGCTGTGTCTCCACCTATATTTGTGAAATCCTATTGATTCATTACACAGTAAGGAGAAATGAATAGCGGTAAGGGGAGAGTTGTACTTTGCAAACACTAAAATGACACAAACTGTGACGCAAGCCTTTGTAAATCTTTCCCTCAGATTCATGAGGGAACTCTAGTGACTGTAGTTGGATGTGCATCAGATGAAACGTGTGTTATTATGTCAGTTTACTGTTCCAGGCTTTTAGACAAATGTTTACAAGGATCAACTGTCTGAGCTGTTTACATTGTATACCATAAATCACTGAACATCATAACTGATGAAACTGTAACTGTGTCTATACTTTAGCTATAAAGTTCAGTACAGCCGGTTGCTTTTTGGAAGCTGTATGTTGCTGTCCACTGCTTCTAATGCTTAGGATGGGTTAAATGCGAGATGGAATGGAATTTCACTACATCGTACTGTATAATTGTATGTGATGAATAATAAAATAATAATAAAGTTTCTTCATCTTAGGAAGGTTTCCTTAGCTGCAAAGTCTGTTCTGTCATTTGAAAAAAAGTTTTTTAACCTTCAAACTGACAACTATCTGCCTATATAGGAGGCAAGTATTAATCACATTCATTTTATTTTAACATGTAATGTATATTTTCCTCATTTACATTAATAAAGTGCAGTAATACAATTCAATTGTACATCTAGTATCCAAAGGTAAATGTGTTTTTTTGTTCAGTTGTGCTAATAATTACAGAAGGTTAATACTATATTTGTTATGTTTAAGATTTTGTAACATATTTTGACAGTAAGGTGGTATGCTTGTATTAGCCATTTAGAATTGTTCTCATTTGCATATCTGAAACTGTATTCTTGTTTTCTGGTGATAAAAATAAACTATACACCATTAATAAGAATTTCAATATTATTTAAATAAATAAGAATTAGAAGCGGTGTGGACTTAGTGACTGTTCCTAGAGATCTACTATAAATGTCAAACTACATATGACAATGCAATGTGTCCCTATGTCATGAAATAATACATACATTGAATGATGTGCCAGTACTAGTGGTCGACAAATATCCATGTATCAAACAAGATATGTTATACCAAGCATAACAACAAACATAATTCTACATGATAGAAATCTGAATAAAAAAGACAACTTCCTTTTTTTTCTTTTTTAACCAGCCAGTTGGTTGAAAGTCAGCTGCTTTTCTATAAAAAAAAATAAAAAATAAAATATATATATAGCATTAAGTAAGATATTACAATAGCAGTACTGATATTTCAACTTAAGGTTATAATGACAAACTGCTGGTATACAACATCTGACAGTGTTTTGGCATCTAAATGATGACACCTAATGCTACTGCTGACAGTTATGCACTTTAGCCACTTGTGTAAGTTTAACATACTAACAGGAGGACCTTTCCAATCCAACTTTGAGATGCTTAAAAGTTTATGTTGATGCTAAATTGTTTATGTAGAGAAAGACCCATCACTCTGTATTTCTTTTAACATCATACTGTAAATATACAGTTTTCAAACATCTTAATGAAGTGAAGTTAGCTACATACTTATCTTTGGCCGGCGTAAATAGTACAGACATCGGCTGGTGAAGCCATAGGCGGTAATAAAATTCCAACAACAAATCCTTTTGCCAGTGCTACCTGTGCCAAGACAGTCCTTACTGTGTATGTATTTTTATGTGCATGTGAGTGTGTGCATATATCGTTATATATAGTCTGAGGAATGTGTACTTGTTTGTAGAGATGCACCGATAGACCGGCCGGTGACCGGAATTGGCCGGTTTTCACGTGCTCGGCTATGACCGGCGACCGGCAGGTCAGTCTGATATATGCCGATTTCATGCCGGTCAATGCTACAATTAACTGACAACATAAGTTATACGAGTTACAGTCCTCAAGGACGCACGCACACACGGACGCGACAGCACAGTCTCTTTTTCCTTTCTCTCAACTTTTCCGCCGTGTGTCGCGCGTACCCGCTCGCGGTGTGAAGCGCGTGTTCGCGCTATTCTTGCACATGTAGGGAACCTCGTAAATTAACCTGCAACATGTCAGCTGTTTGGAAATTCTTCAGCGTGTGTGCAGAAGATAACAAGTTTGCAATATGCAACACCTGCAAGGAAAAAGTAGAGCGTGGAGGGACGACACCAAAAACCAAAATCACATTTTTTTAGTTGGATATTGGATATGAAAAGAAGGAAATGGTTCTAACATTGCACTTTAGATGTATGTGAATGTCCCACACCAGGAGTAATTTATATAGTTCTATTTTATAGTGATCCATTATCTGTTCAAAAATGTTCTATGTTCTGTGCAAAATGTTCTATTAAAGAAAAGATAGAAAATAAATATTTGTGTGCGCTGTAAAGTGGTTAGAAAAAATGAAATCGGAATCGACTAAAATCGGTATCGGCTGGCCTAACTCAATGAAAATCGGAATCGGCCTAGAAAGTTGTAATCGGTGCATCTCTAATTGGTTGTGTGCATGTCTATTAAGAAATGTGTGCAGAATGTGTGAGTGGCAGTTGGTCCGTCTCGACTCACAAAGATGAAACACATTTTTCGAGTAATGTGATAGCATTCCATCTCTACTGACAAAATGCAGTTTGTTCAGTAATGAGACAGACAGAGAGGGAGGGAGAGAACAAGTTAAGATAAAGAGAAGGGAAAAGGTGAATGTAAAAAGAAGGTATGATGCAAGTAACTCATCTTTAACTAGTACCAAACCACAAAAACACTA
This sequence comes from Sander vitreus, assembly GCF_031162955.1. NCBI lineage: Eukaryota > Metazoa > Chordata > Actinopteri > Perciformes > Percidae > Sander > Sander vitreus. The sequence continues at coordinate 32,302,300 of NC_135859.1, forward strand.
TATTTTCTGTGTCAATCACTACATGATTTATCGTCATATCTTTTGTTTTACATACCAACTGTGCTAAAGTTGAGGACACACCTGTGCAGACAGCAGACAGTAGTGATCAGAGACCTTGATAAGGTTTTCACATGCCACAATCTGCTGATTTCTGAGTAGTCCACCTTTACTGGTTTCTTAAAACAAGGACAACTAACTAATTCAGATTTCTGAAACCATGCAAACACATGACCAACATACTCCAAAAACCTTATAACTGGAGGATACTATAGTGCACGTACCACACTCATTGTTTCCAATCATATTTAAGCTCAAACTCACCACAGTTGATCCCACAGTTTTAACTATATTTGCTGTCTGTAAGATAGTAGATAAAATGAGATACTATGCATCATAGTAATATAATAGTTACCTTGCACAGCAACTGGATTCTCACAATATCACAAGACCATGCGAGAATCGCAGGATCACATATCACAAAAAAATCCATCTTGTCAGGATTCAAGTAAAGTGTTTGTGACCGAACAGCAGCGAACTAAACCAATCAGCATCCAATGAGCTACCCCGTGGTTTAGGTGTGTATGACAGCTGTGACTGTGGTTCAAAACAACAATGCCGGTCGTGATTGACAGATGGTTCATCCAATCACCTGCCATGTACTTTTTTGAAAGTGCCTACCCTTATCCAAACAGTTTCTAATGACGGGTTCTCAGATGGTTCTGTGTAACAAACCATCTGGTTATGATAATAGAGCATTCAGCATGGTAAAACCGTGAGGTAGGGCGCGCAACAGAGAGGCAAAGCGCAGCGCAGGTATACGTTCTGGAATTAGTTGCGCAACGAGGTCAAAGTTTAAATAATTTTAACTTTGAGCGCAGCACTCTGCAGCAATTCCAAGGGTGCACCACACCAATTGCTCTCCCCATAGGAAAACATGGAACCGCCAGGGCAGAGAGTCTTCTCTCATCTGCCATGTCTATGATTATGATCCAATAGGAGGTGGTACAAAAATATAAGAATTGCAATTATTATCTTCAACAATTATGAGTTGTTTCACAGAATTCAAAAGGCAATTTTTGTATGTTGTATAAAAATTACGCACTAAAGCTTTAATAACATTATGTTGACTAAATAAAGAAAAAGGTGGAACTCTAGCCTGTGGACAATCACTTCATTACACTAGTTCCACTACACCTTTCTCTCGTACAGTGTTTGTGTTGTGTTTTATTAATTTACTGCTTTTATAACTTTTATTACTTAACTGTCCCCATATAACAAGATACACTGCAAGTGCTTCTCATTATCTCTAAATGCTCTCACAAAAACATATTAAAGATGTGTAAAATAAATATTCTAAGCTCAAGGTCCACTTGCAAGCTTTTCTGAGCCTTCAACCACATATCACCATTGAAATTAATTTTCTCCAAAGCCAACAACAGAGAACACACAACAGGAAAAATGTGGGGAAAATGTCCTGAAAAAAACTAAGGATCTAATGCAAGAACAAGAAACATATCGATGCAACATTTGCCAGAGTCACCAGAGTCTGACATGTAATTGTACAGTATGTTATTATAAGCAATTGAACAGTTTACGAATAGCCTACCATATTTGGTGGAAAGGAGTTGATAACTATAAAATAACTAAATTTTAGATACCTGACATACTTATAAATTCATAAAGAGAAGATAGAAACTTTTGATAACTGCTTTATGTGCTCTGAAATAGTTTTGTATTGGGTGTCCATCCTGGGACTGTGAACACATGTTCCCACTGGAGCCTAGTATGCTGGAATATGTGCATTTTCATGGTATTACATGGTATTGGTATACATTACCTGTATTCTTACACATTCCTGTTGACTACTGGATGACAAAACCCCACCAAATGTCATTTATAGAATTAGACATGTTCTTACCTGTACTGTACAACCATCATGTTCTGCTCCCCACAGTGTCTGGCACAGCGGATATACCTCATCCAACTGGATTTACTGGGATCATTACCATCAATAAAGTGCTGTAACGTCCCCTCTGCATCGTAGATCTGGAACACACATATATACAGAGTCAGAACTGAAAGAAATAGGCCTATATATACAAAAAGACGTACTCTGCCCATTAGTTAAATAATAAAGTACTGTAATTACCTCAAAGCCCTGCGTAGCTGTATTTCTGTACACTTTCTAATCTATAAAGAGCAGTAACATTAGATGCAATTATATCTTGTGATAAGAGCTAAAAGTATCATCACAATCATTTTCATTATCAATTAATCTGTCACTTATTGCATTTGATTAAAATTCATTGTGCTTGTTATGATAAACTGACAAACTATGGTAAAGAAAATGCTCATCAAGATTTCCCAGTGCCCCAAGGTGATGTCTATAGATATTTCCTTTACCAGCAAATCTTCACATTTGAGAAGCTGGAACTAGAAATTAATGGCAAGGTTTTCACATAACGTTACTAAGAATTTGCCTTATGGTTCTGGTGCATAACAATAAACAGTACAATTAAATAAAAGGTTTATAAATAAAAGGTCAGTAAATAGATTTTTTTTTTTTTACATCAAAAAGTTAAAGTTAATTGTTTATCCAAATACGAACAGTATTACTTCAGTTGACTTGTACTAGTCTACAGATGAACACGTAGTAAAAAACAAATACTTTTGTTACCAGGTAACATTAGCCTGCTTGGAATGGATGCAAATCAGCACTTAGCCTGCATGCTAACAGCCTGTCACAAAAATGCTGTGGTAATGTTAGTTAGAATAAGGCTTTTGAGCGTTGTAGTTCATATTAACATATTATGAGTTAATATTGACATATTATGAGCAGTGTGCCGAAACCACTAGCTAAGTTACATTAAGAAAACTGGAACACACATTAATTTAATGAAACTAATGTCGGGCTAACATTAACGTTACTTTACGTTAGCTAACATTTGAGTAGGTGGAGTTTCCCAGTACTTTATAGCACTGTGATAAACATTAAACATCTATATGTGACAAGCGAACAGGACAGTACCTCCCTGTACAATAAGCTGTAATTATTTTAATCACATATGGGCTCTTTTCAAGGTTACAAACCTGAGGAAAACACCGACAAATTAACGTTAGACGAGCAACAAGCTGTTAACTAACCTAGCTAGCTAGCTAGCTAGCTAATCTTCTGTCAACTTGCGCCATTACCAGGAAAGCACTGCCATCTTGCGGTGAACATTTAAGCTCACCTTTAACCAGTAATTTTCGAAACTGGAGCAGTATTAACATGTCAACAAGTATTATTGAACATATAGCGTTAACTAGTTTGAGTATTACAACAAATGTCAGGCTTGAGATAAAGCAAAAAGTCCAACTTAACATAACAGTCCGCCTTAAACTAAAACAAGAAATCCGCGGCCAAACTACACTTCACTCGTGTATCACTCCGCCACGCTACATTACAGAAACAGGCGATGTAGAGCTAAGTAGTTCCTCCCATTAAAACATTAAAATAAGGAAATTGTAAACGTAATATATAGAATGATTGTGTTTAATTGATGTCCATTATCAGTAAATAAATAAATGTAATTTGATTAATATATTTTTTAAAAATCTCAATTTACAAAAATCAAATGTTATGCTAAGTAGATAGACAGTATTATTACTATCGAGGACAACTTTTCTTTTTTTCTGCTAATCAATGATTATTTTCCATGTCAAATAAAGTAATAACATTAAGATAATTCACACTGGTAACATATTGTTTTTCAATTCCACCCAACTAAGGGGCCTGGGCATACAACACTGGTGCAAAAAAAGTGGCTTTTGGTACTGGAATCAAATATTTTTAAAAATAATATAAAACGGAGAGTTTACCTATGTAGTTTGAAAACAGTTTGTAACTTAAAAAACAAGATGGTAGGCTATATTTCTGTCATCTTCATGTCAATTTTAGAATTGAAAAAGTACTGTTAAGCTCCCTTTCAGTGGGAAAAGTAACATTTGTGATAAAGGGAAACTACATGGATGAAAAAGAGGAAAAGAAGAGGGGTTCATTTATGGTCTTCCTGAAAAAGAATTCAGATTAATTAGATTTTTGGGCAGGAAGTTTTCATATAAGTATGTTTTCTCTTTCATAATTATGTGTGTGACTTCAATATGAAAACAGACAGAATATTAAAGCATTAGGATGCAAATCTAAAAGAACAGACAGTCAGGTGTTTAAATTATAGGACGAGATAACCGGTCAGGATGTGCAGTCTGGGATGAAGACCCTGCAGACATTTCACACCTGAAATCCTTTGAGATTTCACTCCTACAAAATTTATGTCCATGTTTAGAACATATTTCATGACAGCAGCAGTTACACTTTTAAGTGTGAATGGAAAGTCTCACTTCAAGAAATGTTGAGGAAAGAGAAGATTTACAAAGCAGTTTATGTCAAGGAGCTGAAAATATACAACTTCCAGTTAAATAAGAATTTATACCCACAGAATAGTTAAAGTGTCTAACTGTAAAACTGTAGGTGGTATAGGAATATGTATGGTTATGCCAAGTATCTGTATATCTTTTAGAGATTCATCACATAATTGTGTGATCATGTTTTCGGGTTTTCTTAAGAACAAACCTTTGCAACTGAAAATGATTACAAGTCCTGCACTCGCAGCTCAAACAAAAAGAAATAACTCCAGTTAATTTGAAATGTTTAAAACAAGCCCCGGCAACAAATCATTAGGCTCTTATCTGTAGTCATGCTAAAGCTGTGATTATTACAGGTCTGCTGGGTGTTAAACGTTAAACAAACCTGATTTACACCTGCTTAAAAGCCTCACTGCTCCGCCTGCCAACGCCTTAGCCATAAAAACAAGTTCTAAAAGGACAAGATACATGAACATGAAACATAAACCAAACAAGTCTCCATTTGGAAAAAGAAGATGGAAATACTCAAGTAAAGTACGAGTCAAAATTGTACTGTACAGTACTTGAGTACATTGTAATATAAAAATGAAAAGAAATCAGACTTTTACATCTGGAATTTACCATAAAATAAAACAATTAAAAACGTGGATTCACAGCTACACAATAGGCAGTTAAAAGGAGTCGATGTCCCCTCGGCCTCTGTGTGTGTTCATTATTAATCCATCCCTCCATCCATCCGTGGTGATGCCGTGTGACTGTATTGAGGAGGCGTTCAGTCCGTTTATAAGGTGATGACCTGAGCCAATAGCCGGCCTCTCTGCTGTCCATACAGCCAACAAACAATCAATGCTGTAAATGACTGTGAGAATCAAAGGAAACAGCCTCATTTATCATTCTCTGCATGTAAGCACTATAATGTATGTCTCTGTCTGTCTGTCTGTCTGTCTGCAGATTTCCCTGCCTTTATCTGAATCTTTGTCTAACATCTGTGTACACTTTATGCACACATACTTTTCATGACTTTCTAGTGTTAATGTATATGAACCCGTTCTCACTCCCAACTCGTCAAATACGGCAGCTTGGTCAGTAGCCAACAGTGTCCCTTTAGCGTCTGTATGAAACGCACCTGGATTGCACACAGGAAAAGTTAGCCTTCAGGGCTTTCTGCCAGAAAGGGTTTATTTTAACCTAGTCTATATCCACGATGTTCCACTTCCGGGATTGCTCCATTGCTGATTCCGCTGGATGTCACTCTTTTAGGCCGGATGTCCGTTTCCTTACGCTTTCTTTGTGTTGGCATTCTAAACTCCGGTGGATTTCTGAGGACTATGGTTAACTGCTCCTCAGATCTCTGCAGGGTAAATCCAGACAGCTAGCTAGACTATCTGTCCAATCTGAGTTTTCTGTTGCATGACTAAAACAACTTCCAAGTTCCAATAAAACATGTTCCTTCCCGAGCACCCCCCAAGACGATTGTGATTGGTTTAAAGACATGCCAATAAACCAGAGCAAATTTTTCTCCCATCACGTTTTTCTCCCATTCCCGGAATGCTGTGTGAACTAGCCAGACCTTCCTCCGCAGCGCTGTGGAGGAGGGTCCACTATCTTTTCCTAAACTTAACCAAGTAGTTTTGTTGCTTAAACCTAGAAAGATGAAGAGCGACAAAGTCCGCGTATGGGAGCAGATCTGGTAACCTGACGAGCCAGATGGTTTGTTACACAGAAACATCTGAGAAGCCGTCAGTGGCAACTGTTTAGAAAAGGGCAGGCACTTTCAAAAAATGCCTGGCAGGTCATCTATCATGTCCGCCATTGATGTTTTCAATTATCAGTCACGGCAGTCACACGCGCCTAAATTACGCCTGTAGCTGCCAGAAGCTCCTCACAGGACGTTGATTGTTTGGTAAGATTCAGACACAGGGGTGGTGATGGCGCAGTGGATATGACACATGCCTTTGGTGTGGCAGACCTGGGTTTAATTCCCACTGCGATACATCAACCAATGTGTCCCTGAGCAAGACACTTAACCCATAGCTGCTCCAGAGGCGTGTGACCTCTGACATATATAGCAATTGTAAGTCAGCTAAATGACGTGGAATGTAATGTAATGTAACAAACGCATTACTTGAAACCTGACAAGATGGACTTTTTGTGTGATATGTGAGCCTGCGATTCTAGCGTGATCTTGTGATATCGCGAGAATCCCGCTGACGTGCAAGGTAAGAGGTTTTAGATATTGTAATACATCTCTTTGCTTTATGTAAAGCATTTGGACGACCCTTGCAGTGCTTTAAAAAATAAAAAATGAATAAGGGTTATAATAATTTCAAACATAATGCATAAATGTATTAAATATTAAACATAGCTATATAACTATTGAATACGCCTAAGTATTGTGAATTTGAATGTTGTCATGATGCCTGTGGTTTGAAATTTGTCCCGATATGTTTTGTTTTTGATGATTTGTTTCGCGGTCAGTTTCAAACTGTGTTTTTATAACCTGCTGTAATATTTTGAATGTAACGCTGATCATTTGTTCCATCATGTCTTCATTAACAGAACCACCTCTGTGCCCCTCTGCTTGACTGCACAGTGAAGCTGCACTCAACTTGCGCCTCTGGGACCAGCAGCTGGTTCCTAGCTTGATGCTGTTCTGTCAAAGACATTTTGACCGCGAGTGTTTATCGAATCCATCACTGTAAAATTCCATCTGCAAGACAAACGGCCAAATATAACATGTTGTTTAGTTCCACAGCTAGAAAATGTTGCAAACACTGCCAGGCTTACGGCTTCACTTCACAGCTCCGGCTGTCATTTTTCCATCTGAGCACAACAATCCTGACAAAATATTTTTTTGTTACAGCTTTGGTTTCTTAAAGCTCAATAACTTATCGTTGTCCAAAATATCCTCAGTTTGTGCGGGACAGATGACCCTTTTCATCACCGCGCTGCTTTATATTCACACACTGAGACCACACATCATACGAGCTGCAGCTCCTGGAGGAGCAGCTGAGGCTTCAGTGTTCAAAAGAACTTCAGCAATGTGTTTTTACATGTTTAAATCTTCCCTATAGGGCTGCAACTGATGATTATTTGCATTTATTAATTAATCTTCCAGTTATTTTCTCAGGTGAATTTTCTGTAAAATGTTTGGGAAAATATAGAGTAAAAATCACAATTTCTTAAAGTCAAATTCGTTGTCTTGTTTTGTTCGAGCAATAGTCCAAAACGCAAAGATATTCAGTTTAGGAAGGCTGCAAATTGTCACAACATTGGAGAAGCTGGAACCAGTGAAACCAGTTTGCCATTTGGGCTTGAAAAATGACGATTAATCAATTCTCAAAATAGTTGCTGATACATTTTCTCTTGTTTCAGCTCTAATCTCCACCAAACCTCATTTCATTTTCAACCTGTCTTTCTGGTCACAAACTGCATTTTCTAGTGTCTTTTAAAAGTGTAAAATATTTGCAGAGTGTTAAGAGGCTTCTTTGTCAATAACAATACTTTTCCTCTCTTCTGAACTCTGCAGAATTGCTTGTATTTACCTTCACAAAAGTGCTCGTTTTGCCGCTGACAGGCTCAGATTAACATTCTAAGTGTCTGACAACATTATGGAAAGGATTTCTAAGGAGGTCGACCTTTCTGTTAAACCTTTGTGTTGTCCTCGGGTCAAATTTGACCCATTTTCAAAAAATTTCTATATCAGAAATTTGGGTTTTCTTTCAACCAAATTGTCAACAAAAAAAAAAAGTGGATTCCATACAACGCTCCTCACAGGTAAAATAAATGATCAGTTCACTACTGTCATTGAAGTTGGGTGTTTTATTTAATTATATAGCATCTAAGAAAGAAAATATACAACACTGTAAAACATTACAGACCCATTTAGTTATGTCCACTTATTTCTTATTTTTAACTGAACGAGCTTATACAAGTTGTGGATTTTGAACTCAACTTTATGAGTTTTTGAAAGTTAAACTTGCATTTATTCATTGGGTCGACTATTTAAATTTTTTGTCAGATATGTATGTGTTGATTGACCTTGGGTATGTAAGTTAAGTTATCAGTTGTCAGTTCTTTCACGGCATCGTTAAAGCATGGACACAATAAATGAATTATACACCGCAGATAAGTGATGTAGCCTATTCAAATTTCAACTAAAATATAACACGTGTTGTGGCAAACAAGAAAGCACTAGTGCCCCTGGCGGAGGGAGCTTGTGAATTGTGAATTTGGTATTTCACTCTTCTCAAATTGAAATGGAAAGTACTTTTCAAAAGTCAAACGTTTAGCTCCGCCCACATTTAGCCCAACCCCGATCTGCGTACTGCAGTCAGGTGCAATTGGGTCATTGGCTGGTCAATTCCCATGATGCAAGGCGGTAAATAGAGTTGTGTTAAAATTTGCTGAAAAGTTTGCAGTTTGTTCGAAATACAAATGTAACTTTATGTATTCCGTTTATTAAACATGTCTGCTTAGTGTTGTACATTTGTAAAAATGTAGTGTTTTGTTGCCTGGTAATTGTCATTGTTGTCCTGGTTTACATTTGTAATCATGAGTTAAGTGACTGTTACGTTTGATAAGAAGAGCTGGAGTATTGCAGTAATAGACTTAGAGCAATAATAGGCTTCCTTCAGCCATTAATCTGCTGTGTGTCACTTCAGTAGCATCCCTTTTATGTCAAGCGAAGCAAGATCAGCGGCTTTAGAGGGGCCCCTGTTTTGCATGGGGCCCTGGGGCGGCCGCACCCATGCAATCTCCGCTATAAATGTGGTAATGTTGTTTTAACTTGAAACTGTGAGTTGTAATAAAGCAGAAAGGTTTGTCTGCTATACTAGGCAAGGAAGGTTTCTTGCATTATTAAATAAAATAAGTTATTTGTTTTAACTTAAAGTATGAAGTTAAACCAAGTAATAAAAAGTTAAATCAACTAAAAGAACAACTTTAACAAAACTAGAACACTGTAGTTACATCAACCTCATTAACTTTAATTTCTTCAAGTTGAGTGAACTTCGATTTTCAAGGCAGCAGGTGAACTTGCATTTCCAAGTTAAACTACCATGAAATTTCTTACAGTGAAGAACATTGAAAAAAGTGACCAAAATATTGGAAAAAGCTTTAAAAATGTGGGGAGAAAACAAAAAAAGCGCAGGAAAAAAATTAATACAAATATTAAAAAAAAAAGTGATAAAAACACCTGGAAAGCTTCCAAAACATTGGGAAAAGAAAAGAAAGTGACAAAAGCATTGGGAAAAGCAACAAAAGTGTCAAAAAAGACGATCAAAACATTGGGGAAAAAAAAGTTTATTTCAAATTCTTACCCAGAAAAACAAAAAGTTGCATGGTCGACGGGAAGGCAACACAAGGGTTAAAGTTAAAGACTTTTCCCTTTATTTGATAGTGACAGTTGATAGACAGGGAAGGTGGGAGAGAAAGAGAGGGGATGACACGCAGCAAAAGACTCAGCCTACATGGGGTACATGCTCTTACTGGGTGAGCTATAGGCCGCCCCAAGATCCTTTTTTTAAACATAAAAACATCCATGAAATTGCGTTCCCTGAATCCACCAGACTCCATGTGAATAAACATTTTAGCATCGGAAAATACACTTCATTCAAAGTCGACAGAAACTAAATAAAACTACGAAAAGCCGCTTTGGGTCGTCTTTCCATTTTTCCAACCATCACAACTCTAGTTTTGCAGACTGCGGCGATTTCGCTTAATAATGTCAAAGATTATTGTTCTCATCAGTCGCTTAGACACAAAACATAGTAAAATAGGGTCCAGGTTGAAAAAACGGTAGTTACCCTTTAATGTAATTAACATATCACTTACAGATTTTTTTTCTTTTTAAGGTTATTTTTTGGGGCATTTTCCCTTTCCCCTATTGGACAGTTGACGGTGAATAGGCAGACAGGAAACAAGGTGAGAGAGAGGGGGTGTCACACGCAACAAGGGAACTTGCTATAATTTAAATATAGTAAGATAGTCTGAAAATCGAAATTATTTTAGTTAACTTCAGGTCTGACAAAGAAGTCACTGAGTGACAGGAAGTAGAATGAAACTGATAGTTTACTTTAAGCTTTTCAGTGAAACTGAAGTGGGGGATGTCTAATCTGTCTGTCTCTGCCTCTTTACATTTACAAGAACCAGAAGACTGAAGGTAAGAGGGAATGATTAAAACACACACACACACACACACACACACACACACACACACACACACACACACACACACACACACACACACACACACACACACGTATTAAAGAGGGTGGATTACAGCTCGCTCTCTCAGTCATCGATCTCTGCTGTCAGTGCTTCACTTACTGCTCTGTCACTGTCCACACGCATGCCCACATTTACACTTCAGTGAAACCTGAAAGAAATCTAAAAAAAAAAAAAAGATCTTACTTTATGCCAGCCAAGACGTTTGTATTTGTTACTCTTCTGCATTATGAAACATTAAAGATGCAGCTAAATGTTAACTAACTAATCAGTCTGTGCTCATATGTATGTAAGGAAAAATGTGGACACATAAAAAAATAAAACAGGGCCGTTACATTAGCATCTAACATTTGACAAACAGCAATTATATAAGCAAATATGTTTTTTAAAGAGGAACAGAGGATTCATTGCTTGATACACTGACAAGACAGAAAAAAAAAACTTTTTTAAACCACTCTTGCAGAATAATCCACCTCTCCTCTGTTCATTTTCAAATACTGTTCAAACCAAAATATGAGTAAACACTGGTTCAATTTTAAATCTCGCTGTTTATCTTTGTCGTACACAACTATGTGTGCTTATGTTGGCCATGAGCAACAAACAGAGCCATTTAGCAAGGCTACAGAGCGTTGTGTTTGATATTTAAAGGAATAGTTGACGCTTATTCCTTTCTGGTGAAGAGGGAGAGAGATGAAAAGACTTATAGCTCTTATGTTTGTGTGGTTAATATGAAGCTACAGCCATTAGCTGGTTAGCTCAGCTTGGCATAAAGACTCTGGAAACAGGGGGGATCAACTAACCTGGCCCTGCAAAGCACCTGTAAAGATCATTAATTTACATGCGCAAACTCCAGAAAGTTACTGGTTGCTAGGGATGCACCGAATCCAGATTTTTGGGGTTTGGCCAAACACCGAATCCACAGGTTAAGTTTCTGCCAAATCCGAAACTGAATACCGAACCCTACTCCCAGTTTTTAGCTTTGACTTTCCTTCCTTTGCCGTACCTGAAGTTGCTGCATTTTGGCTGCTGTCTGTAGATTCCTTCATGCACAACTCGTATTCTTTCGGATGTTTCAAACGCAAATGCATTAACAGCGGTGATGTTGTGTATTGTTTAGGGTCCTTGCCACCACGAGACAAATCGGCATTGCAAATTGAACATGTAGCTTAAACTTGAATGTCCTTCTTTTGACTGAAAGTACTGCCAAACAACACTTTTTCTGCTCACGAGTTCCATTTTCACTTTCTCACAGCCTACTGCATTGAACGATCCACCTACGTAAACACCTTCCTGTAATCAATGGCGGCGTCATTACGTCGACCAGCGTAGAGTGCAAGAGTAGGGTTCGGTTTGGTGGAAAAAAATTCGAAGGTTTGGCAGAAACCGAACCCCGTCAAAAAGCCCAATATTCTGCCGAATCCGAAGCCGAATTCTGGATTTGGTGCATCCCTACTGGTCGCACCCAAGATATATATAGTCTATATATAGTCACATAGGCCAATGCATTCTCATGAACCGGTCCGTATGATATTGTACGAAAATGTATGCACACCAAAGCGTATGATATCCTATGAAATTAGGAAACCACCGGCTGGTCATGTGATGCCGGCTGGCTACGAGCTCCATGACGGTGAGCGGCAGTTGCTAGTTGTTTAAGCTGCTACAGAGCTACAAGACGCTGGCTACAGACCTCCGTTGTATCAGCGGTAGTTGGTGGTTCAGTTACCCGAAACTTTGGGCCGGGTACAAAGCACTGCGAGCTGCCGGTCGTTTCGACGGACATTACGGTTAAATTTAGTCCACAAAACATAAGCGTTTTGTCGCGACGAAAGTTAAGATTAGGCACCAAAACGATTAGATTAGGAAAAAGATTGTGGTTTGGATTAAAACAAGGAACACACATGGGTGAAAGGCTTTAGTTTTCCCTGGGAAGCAATCTCAGCGCTAAATATTGGACTTTTTTACTCCACTGCATTTGTTTGATTGTGGCTTTAGTTAGTGGGAATGCTGATTCAGCAGCATTCCCACTATTATTATTCGGTTCTTTATAAACTAATTATTATTCCGTACGTTTTTCAACTTTTTTTCTACTATTTATACTTTTTTAAAATATTAAGCTTTTTAACACTTTTTTTTAACATTGAAGCCAATGAGAGCATGCTTAAAATCCTTAAAATCTTCTTCCGTTCCCAAAAGATTCAGCTCCTTTGTACTTTCACCTACAGACACCAAACAAACTTTAAAATGTTTACAAAAGCTTCAGGTATTAGACTATATATTTTCAGTTTGATATATTTTACAGTTTGTTCTGATAAAGCTGTTTAAGTTTAGTGATCATTTCAGGAATTTTTATCGATTAAACAGAGTGTGTATGGCGTCTGCCAGAGTGAGTGATGTCATCAAGTAGAGTGTGGAGCCTTAAAAAAATATCTTTGTCCCTTCTTTATGAATTGCTCTCACACCCACAATTTTTACTTGTCATACACAATTTATACATCAAAACGTAGGTATTTTTGTCTAGTTTCAGCCAATGTGCTCATTTATGCGATTTGAGTTATATATTTGGCTCGATGAGCTTCCAAATGACAACAGTTCCAAATCTTCCTCCATTCGCTGCCATGTTAAACATCCTCCACATTTCCCAGCGAAACTCATAGCGAACCACTTTTTTAAATTGCTGATATGGCCACATTTTTAAGTTTATCCACATAAATTTTATATTGATGCGTTCACAAAGGCGTTGTGGTAGTCACGATTACATCATTTGACTGATACCCCTTATCGTTTTAGCAGTCTGAGCCTTTATTTGAGAGCTTACTCTGTGTCTTTGAATAGCTCCAGTGTGGCACAGCTGACAGTTTCAGCAGGTGACACGGTCGTTAACCTGATCTCATCACAGACTTCAAAGGGTGTTTTCACTGGTCATACGTTACCATGACAACACTTTCACAGACAGTTGTATTGTCTCTATCTATCTATCTATCTATCTATCTATCTATCTATCTATCTATCTATCTATCTATCTATATTCTCTGTCTGTCTGTTTGTTTCTCTCCGTCTCTGTCTGCCTGTCTCTGTCTGTCTGTTTGTTTCTCTCTGTCTCTCTCTGTCTCTGTCTCTGTTTGTTTCTCTCTGTCTCTGTCTGTCTGTCTCTCTGTCTGTCTCTGTCTCTGTCTGTCTGTCTCTGTCTCTCTCGCTGTCTGTCTGTTTGTTTCTCTCTGTCTCTGTCTGTCTCTGTCTCTCTGTTTGTTCGTTTCTCTCTGTCTCTGTCTGTCTGTCTCTGTCTCTCTGTTCGTTTCTCTTTGTCTCTGTCTGTCTGTCTCTGTCTCTGTCTGTCTGTTCGTTTCTCTCTGTCTCTGTCTGTCTGTCTCTGTCTCTGTCTGTTTGTTTCTCTCTGTCTCTGTCTGCCTGTCTTTGTCTGTCTGTTCGTTTCTCTCTGTTTCTCTCTGCCTGTCTCTGTCTCTGTCTGTCTGTTTGTTTCTCTCTGGGTCTGTCAGTCTATTTGTCTCCATTTGTTTCTGTCTCCGTTTGTTTCTGTCCGTCCGTTCGTCCCTCTCTCTCTCTCTCTCTCTCTCTCTCTCTCTCTCTCTCTCTCTCTCTCTCTCTCTCCCGTGTCATTTGTGATTTCATCCATGTATATATCTTACTTCTTTTCAGGCAATATATTCACCTCTCAGCTCTTATGGGTCATGCTTTTTTGTTCTATGCTATGGATATGTCTGATAATAATACAAAGTCAATTTATTTGAACTTCCACTTTTGACAGTATTAGTTTAGCTTCCAGCTTTTCTAGAAATGTATTTCAGCTCTTAGCTTAATAAGGTAATGCCGTTCATCTTCCAACTGACAATTTTACATTTCAACATCCAAGTTTTTCAGCAGTGCAGTGCAATCCATTTGAGATTTTTCAAACAATTTATTTCATATTTCCGCATTTTCATCTCTGTTTCTCATAGCATTTGTAACTCTTCCAGACTTAATCATAATTTCAGTTAGAAAATAAATTATTTTATATATTAGTGGTGTTATTCAACTTTTTAATGAAATTTATGTTAATTGAAACCATTCATACTTTTTCAATTATTCTCACTATTTCAACTTCTTCTTACTGATTTAAGCTATTCAACCAGTTTAGCTTTAGCAATTCAGCTATTCAGCATTCCCACGCAATTTCTGCAGAAAATGCATTTTCTAGTTATATTTCAGATTAAGACTTTAGACAAAAAAGCTTACACAACACAACAAGGTAAAGATTGCCAATGTTCATAACCTTTTGAGTTTGTGTCCCTGCAGAAAAAAGGTGTGTCTACTTGGGGATCTTTGCAATGCTTCAGATGTCTATGAGTTGTTAGTATTTTCACCAAACAGACATTTCTTCTGTCAACTTCTCATGGTTTCATTATAATAACAGATTTGCCAGAATGACTATTCTTCTTCTTCTCTCCTATTACTGTAATCATCTCACGACCCCTCAGATTTATCTGGTGACCCTTTGACTGGGCCGACCCCTAGGTTGGGAACCACTGGACTAAACTAGGGAACTTTAAAACTAGCTCCACCTCAAGCAACTACAACATTCTGCTCTAACATCGATGCTTCAGTACTATTAATCTAATACAAATTGAATCTGTTTTTTGCAGAACGAGTAGCCATTTACTGCAAGTACATTTTTAGTACTGATAGTACTTGTATTTAAGCAGGATTTTAAATGCAGGACATTTTTTAGTATTTAGTGTTTTTTAATCTCGTTGTATTGGTACTGAATACAACAAAAAAATACTTTAGTCCTACACTTCAGAGTGTCTCTCTCATTTCACAAGGATAACATCAAATTTAGAGCTCTGAAATGAGAATATTTGGTAGTTTTGCATTTTTACGCTGAACACACATATAGAGTGACAGCTGTTGGGGAGCGATCTGCAAAACCTCAACCAACAGCTGTGTGTGTGTGTGTGTGTGTGTGTGTGTGTGTGTGCGTGTGTGTGTGTGTGTGTGTGTGTGTGTAAGATACAGAAAGTGTGTCTGAAATACAGAGTTTTAACCTTCTGACCTTATTACAGAGAGTAAAGTCTTCTCTCCTTGTCTGGACCGAGCAGACGCCACAGAGATACCGTGTGTGTGTGTGTGTGTGTGTAAGTGTGATGAGAGAGAAAGTGTCGTAACACCTTCAGACATGATAACTCACTGCTGCATTAGTGACTTTTTGACACACACACATCATCCTCTGATGGTAAAGCAGCCATTTACATGCCAGTGTTGCTTCAGAGCTGCAGTTAAGTGTTTTTAACTGATAACTGAACTACATTCCTGTCTGAAAATGCATACAGACACACACACACACACACACACACACACACACACACACACACACACACACACACACACACACACAAAATGCTTTTCTGGTCATATTCAGGTCAAGATTCAAGATTTGTTTTTCTTGACAAAACAACGTTTCCCCAAGAAGTGGAATTTATTTTGTGAGGTCATCTCTGTGCATGATTAGCTGGTTCTAAGATGCTAGAAGTGCAGGAGCGTCCCACAGCGACTGCTTCAAAGAGCATTTCAAGCAAAACTTCTTGGTGTGTTTTGAGGATTCTCCTCTGAGAAACTTTACGTATTGTTCCAAAAAACTAAATATTATAAAATAACCCAACTGTAAGACAGGAACAAATGCAAGCGCACCCTGTTAAAGGCAACCTTCCTAGAAATAAAATATGGGAGTGGGCTGAGATGCAAATTGTACAAAATATTCACTTTACACATTATGGAGTGTTAGTTCCAATCTCTGATTGTTCTTAAACCCACATCTATATCCATCTTTTAACCCAAGTGATTTATGTACGATGTTCTCTAATAGGACGTAGTTGTTTTGGCTGACAATTTGTTGCTTCTCACACACACTACTGATACAAAGTACATGTCGCAGTGCTACAGCAGCTGCAGTTGTGGCATTTTAGAGCAGATAAACTGAGGATTTAGATGTCTAGATTAGCCAGTCTGAGTCAGAGTCAATTTAAATGTGAGCAGTTTTCCTAATGAGGAATTTAACACCAAACTAAGGGTTTCACTGACCTCTCCTGGATGAAAACCCAGGGCAACATTTTCCAAAATTATCTTAAAATAGTGTCTATATCTGATCTATGAGGTTTGAGGATTGAGAGTCAACTTTTCTGTTTGCCACTGCCTTTTCCGAGGTCATTCAAAGATGTTACAATGTTATACTTCTGCGCTTCTTAAATCCTTTAAATCTGCTGTATTTTGCTTAATTTATTCTTTCTTTTATAAATTGTCTTATTTTCTGTTATGTTTTATATAGTCTCCCGTTGCCAGACCTTCCTCCACAGCGCTGCGAAGGAGGGTCTGACTAGTCCACACAGCATTCCGGGGTGGGAGAAAAACGTGTTCTGGTTTATTGGCATTTCTTTAAACCAATCACAATCGTCTTGGGCGGCGCTGAGCCGGACGGAGCCACAGTGCCTCTGCAAAAAAGCCTCGGGAAGGAACTTGTTTTGGTGGAACGTGTGTACGTAGGGAGGCGAACTCTGGAATTAAACTGGCTGTCGAGTGTGATTACAATTTTAATTGTTAATTGTGATGACAATTTTAATAAAAAAAAAATGTAATTTGATTGTCGGTTCTAGCCATAGACAGTATATAAACTGTTAAGTTAACATTAAGTAATTAAACTTAAACAGCTAATGTAAGTCGAAACTGCCTGCGAGCTTCTCCTGTACTGTACGGTAATTCCTCTACTATGCGACAGTAAGTCGCGTGGTTATGACACAATCGTTAGCCTATTTTTACAAAAACGTCTGCTACGGAGCCATAACGTGAGATACAAGGTAATGGAGCCTTTTATACATTGTCGTGTTTCTTTAGAAATAAACAATGGAGCTTCAGATGTAAAGTTATTCGCTGTCAAGGTGACGTCAAAATGAATTAGAGTCAATGGAATGCTAACGGAAGGTGATCGTTTGGTAGCATCAAAATGGCGCCATAGGAGGTTCGAGCTCTGAAGCGAAGCTTACCCCCTTGGTTGTAGCTCGGAGATGTTTCGTGATTCGACCGGAGTTTAGAATGCCAACACAAAGAAAGCGGAAGCTAAGGGACATCTGGCCGAAAATGAGGAACATCTGGCGGATCCTCTGGCGTCTCCGGAACGATCCCGTAAATGAAATGTCTCATTGCATAAAAAGCACTTTGAATTGCCCTTGTGTCTAAAATGTGCTATATATGTCAATAAACGAATATATGAATATAATATATATATATGAAAATATATATACGTATATATATAAAATTCCTAGAACTAATAATAAGCAAACATGGATGCTTTAAAAAGGTTAATGCATATTTAGGATGTTTTTGCAATAAAAAAAGGTCTCTGTTAAGCAATCAACTCTCAATTGTCAAATGTCGGAGCTTCACACCAGCACATGAATGCAGCACTTCAAGTGTTTTACCATCCAACAGTATCAGCTTTGACAAATAAAAGTGAGAAATAGGTAGGCTAAGTGAGTAGAGATATAGGATGGTGTGTCGTTGTTCCTCAACCTGACCAATCAGCTGTTTCAGTATCCAATCAGTATCTGCAGACAGCATCAGAAAAGGTTCTTCTTCTCTTTCTCTACACAACACACGATTGTCTACTTCTTCTGCTTTTCCAGTCCAAATCTTGTAAAACTGTTCCTGAGAGCCGATCAATGCTCGTACGCTTCTGTTCTACAGCTAATCAATGAAACTCCACTAATTCTGTAATCTGCTCTCTTCATCGGCCTCCTCCTCCTTATCTCACCATGTCTCCGCTTCACTCCCTCCACTTTCTATCTTCCTCCTTTTCCTAATCTTAGCGTGTCTCGTCCTCCTCCCGCAGGTGATGGACAAATTAGTGTGAGCACTTCATAAAAAAGGACTTTATTTTTTTAAAGATAATGTTTTGGGCTTAACTACCTTTATTTGATAGGACAGCTAGGTGAGAAAGGGGGAAGACATGCAGGAAATCGTCACAAGTCTAATTTGAACCCTGGACCTCTGCGTCGAGGCATAAACCTCCAAGTATATGTGCGCCTGCTCTACCCACTGAGCCAACCCAGCCACATAAAAAAAGGACTTTAACTCTGATATAACTGACTCTGCAACAAAGGTGGGTTATTTCAGGCTGAATGCTAATCATCTGAGACCTGTAAAAGTTCTTTGTAAACAGCACTTTTATGGCGTCAGAATGATGTCATATCTCGCGAGCGCAATAAAAAACACGCTCACTAGCCTAAGCTTAAATGGCTATTGTTTAGCCTGGCCAGCGAGTCTGATTAATCCATAACAGAAATTTAGGGTCAACTAAGCAAACAATTCTTATTTTTGCCATGTTAACTTATTAGTATAACATGATCACACATTAACGTTAACGTTACATCATACACCACGTCATAAAACTTTATTTTTGTTTCTGGAATACACGACTGGCTGGCCAGGCTCACAGCCATGTTAGCTAAGGCTAAGTGAGGTGTTAAGTCGTTGCCCGCTCCTCATTTGCATAAAGTTGAATCCAGCCAATTTTATGCAAATGAGGAGTGGCCGGCTCGGCTCGTCGCCTCTCAAAAGCTGACTGTGAAAAGGCTACATTTTCTTCCTTTTCACTAGGCCCTGTTCCCAAAATTAAGACAGTTTTGTGTCTGCTTAATTCTTAATATCGCTAATGTTGTAGGTTATTGTTTTAGTGTATTTGTTACTTTATTATTTGACATAGGTCTGTTCGGCAGGTTGTATGGGTTCATAGGAGGGTAGCTCAGTTGCTTACCAGCGTAATCAGGGAGAGTGGATGCAGGTTTGCCTCATTAGGTCTTTTCTGAAGGGAGGGGCTGGGCAATCCTAAGGTGAAGAACAATAGGTAAGATAGTTCTGCATAAACTGACATTTTTATAATATTTGGGGGGCCTATTGTATTGGGTGCACATATATGTATAAATAGTATTGTCGGCAGTAACTGATCTATCCAATTATAATGATGTTTTTTGAGAAAGTGTAAGAAAAAAAGTTTTACATTTTGGGGGGATCATATTATAAAGAATCTAAATATAAACTCAATATAATCAACTAAACTCCAACTAAAACACCTTTGTCTCTAGTGGGAAATTATTAGGAAATTGTTGACCAGTAAAATAACAGCGCCAATGTAACTAAAACCCCTAAAATCACGGAATAATTACCTAAAATGCAGAAACATCTGTCAGAAAAACTGTATTATTTTTTAATAAAAATTTTTTTTTATAAAAAATAATATTAGTTATATATAATACTTTAAAGGGAACACCATTAAACAAGTGCAAATGTGCAATGGTTGAGACCATGTACGCGCAGGCATTCACACACACACACACACACACACACACACACACACACACACACACACACACACGCACACATAGAGCGTTTCACTATCTTTGTGGGGACCAGTCATTGACATAATGCATTCCCTAGCCCCTTACACTAACCTTAACCATCACAACTAAATGCCTAACCTTAACCCTTACCCTAACCCTAACCATAACTATTATAACCCTAATCCTACAACCAAGTTTTAACCCTCAAACAGCCCTTTAAAGTTGTGGGGTCCAGCATTTTGGCCCCACAAAGCTGTCCGGACCCCACAAGTACAATGCATTCCCGTTTTTTGGACCCCACGAATATAGTTAAAGAAGAACACACATACGCGCACACACACACACACACACACACACACACACACACACACACACACACACACACACACACACACACACACACACACTTGACCTTCCGGCCAAATTTCAGCCTCCTGGGGGCAAATACTGTGGCCGCCAAAGCGTGGGGAATTTCCTTGTGGACCGACGGACAGAGCGAACTATAGAGCTGCTGGTTGCACAAGACATATAGTAATATTGTATCCTTTTTAGGTCTTCATAGGAACCAATGGGCTCGGAGCTGAGAGCTACAGACAGGAAGTCAGAAGGTATTGAGAGACTGACTAACATGTTGTTGGTTTTGGTCTTTTTATGGGATTTACTGATGATAACAAAAAACATAGAATAGCACCAGCCTTATCCTTTAAACCGCTCAGAATCATCAGGGGGAACATATGTGTTTAAAATCTCTTCAAATCCTCCTGGCCTGCTTTAAGTTCAATCCAAATGTCAAGCTTTAGCGCCTTTTTTTTCCCTTTTAACTTCAAAATCTTTATTGTTTCTCCTCTTTTGTCTCCCCCTCAGTGTCCTAACAGAGAGAAAGCCCTCTCTCCACATCCATCTGATGTTAAATCTTCGCTAACCACATGTGTTCATAGCCGACTTGCAAGGTGAAATGAAGGTTAAATAAAACCAAAATAAAGACTGACTGCTCCTCATTCAGTGGTATTTAGTCCACCAAATCTTTCATTTTTCTTAATCACAGCCTGTCATTTTCAGCAGTAAGCCTCATAAACCTGCTGCCATCACCGCCGCCGTCGTGCCCAAGAGCAACAGTCTGGACCTCCACACATCCAGAGAGAACCTCGTCACCATGTGAAACTGTGTTTTCAGCGAGCAGAGAGCCGACTCATAAATCAGAGGGTAATAATCGTTCAGAGAAATGGATAATATTTAGATAACCAACCCTGATTCACCTCAGAGTCAACAGTCTGAAGCTGCTGCTTTCTCACACAGCGAGGAGAGGCAGCAGAGCGTCGAGCACCCAGACTGAGGTACCAACTCCTACAGGACTGAGGTACCAACTCCTACAGGACTGAGGTACCAACTCCTACAGGACTGAGGTACCAACTCCTACAGGACTGAGGTATCAACACCTACAGGACTGAGGTATCAACTCCTACAGGACTGAGGTACCAACACCTACAGGACTGAGCTTACTGTCACAGAGGAGAGAAGAAATGTTCACATTTAAGAAGCTGGAATTAGAGAAGTTGTACTTCTTTTTCATAAAAAATGACCCTGAACCGAATAATCGATTATTTAAATAGTTGGCGATTACTTTAATATTTAACAACTAATGGATTAATCTTTGCAGCTCTACAGAGAAGGTTTCAAAGCTCAGACATGAAGAGAACGTTAACGGTTCATACTGCAGCTCATCGCAACGTATGAAGCCTCAACAGACAGCGACACAGGAGAGGAAACAACCAGCGGCTCTAACACTGTGTGAAAACACACTGACTTATGAAGAGACTACACACTTATACACAAATACACTCTGTTATTCCAACATGAAGGCCCTGAGGGAAATCCCCAGTCTTTGTTCTTGAACCTCCCGTGGTTACCATGCCTACAGGGTAATATCACACAGAGTGGAGAAATGAACTGAGTTAACCTGACTCACCGAGTGGGTTTAACCAAACAGCGGCATCGGTGAGTGGTGGTTTATGGTGGCCGAAGTCCGAACTTCAAGTTACATGATCTCCTGGGAGCCAGAAAGAGTTTTTTTATTTAAACCCCAGAACAGGGTCTCTGGTTCACCTTGGTTCCAGTTCTGGTCCAACTATAGTTCTGATCTGTGTGTTTTGATTGGACTAAACAGATGCACATAGTCAGATAACATGGTTTAGAATGGTTAACCCATAACCCTAATTGTACGTGTCCATTGTCAGTGTCATTTCCACGCTTCCCATTAATTTCTATGGGAGCAGCCGTGCAATGCATTCTGGTAGCGTCGCGGGGACTTTGGAGAAGCGGGGCGTCAAGTAACCTGCTCCTTCCTCATTTGCATAAAGTTGAATCCAGCCAACTTTATGCAAATGAGGAGCGGCCGGCTCGGCTCGTCGCCTCTCAAAAGCTGAAAATCTTTTAAACTGACCGTCAGCAACTGCATGGCCTATTTCTCGCTTAAAATGTTTTCAAAAACACGTTTCGGTGAACTATTTTCGCAAAATAAGAGATTGTATTCCAAACGAGACGCCGGTCTTACCGGTTAGGTAGGCTTGCATTCAGTAACAGTTCCACCTAGTCGTCGATCTAAATCCCTGATCTTACTTTTTGCTTTTGTTTTTGCCTTTCAACTTATACAGCCATGATTTTCAACCGCAGAATAACATCAGAGAATCTGTTTCCTGTTTAAACCGGCACGCATATGCCCAGTGTATGTGAAGGGTCATGTAATATGCGTTGTCAGTTTATATCTCAAATAATCTTTGAACCTATAACTGTTTGGACTCAATGACATCCCTATAATCTGCAACTTTGTGACAGAAAACATTTTGTTGCAATCACTTTCATCACTACATCGTAGAAGTGACAGGACTTTTTTCTTGAATATCTTCACATTAAAAGCTTTTTATCACTGTATTATGAGCCATGAGCTCATGATACAGTGATAAAAAGCTAGAACTTAAAACTAAACTGCTGCAGTATATCAGTGCGGTCGTCCCTGCTTTTATTCCAAAATTCCATCGATAAAAACTCAAACGCCTCACTGCAATCAAAGCAACAGGCAACCAAATCATATAATTCTACATAAAAACTATTGATAATCAAACTGATGATGTCAGTGGCCCTTTAATAAAACCCAGAATACAGACAGTTACACAAACATTAAATAATGACATCAGTCGAAAAACATTACAGAGTTTTTACTGGACGCTGTGACCACAAACCACTGAAAACACAAAGGCAATGGGAATTCTGCAGGGAATACAGCAGGAATAAGATGATGGACAGACAGACAAACACAAACGGACCGACCGACAGCCGAGTTAAGACGGACAACAGTGATTCACTTACAAGAAACAGACAAAGAAAATATATTTTAAGATGTAAAAAGCCAAGATACCAACAGGGATTTGGGAATTTTCTGAATCCTCAGGAGTCCCATCACACTAACAAAATATTTAGCCTCAAACTGTGCAGCTGAAGTTTTCCTTTCTTTCTGATGTTTGGGTCTGTTTTCACTGACTCTGCGCTGACAGCTCGTCCCGTCTCATATCTGTCCAAAAGAAAACTCCCGTAAAAAAAAAATACCCTCAGAGGACGAGGTCAGAGCTGTGACTTCAGGATGTTTCTCCTGTTTGTACTGCACATTCTTTTCAATCAGAACTGCCTCAAGGTTTCGGACCGGGAGGTCACCAGTTCGAATACTCGGGAAACTGCCTTCCTTTCCCTCAGCAAGTACGGTCAGACACAAATGGAAATATTCCCTGTAATGTGACTCAACAACAACAATTCTCAGGTTCTGGTACTTAACTGGAGGGCAGCATTTCCACTTTAGGAGACTTTCTTTCCAACACATTCTCACTCCAATCACATAAAATACAGACGCTTGGTCAGGTGCCTTTGGCATTGTTATTGACGCTAAAAGTCTCCTTTAGCTTCATATCCAAACAACACGTGTTAGAGGGAAATATTATATATCTTACTTTATTTATCTCATGGCTAGAGTTACAGGTTGCTATGAAAATTCAGTTTTCGTATTCAACACAAGATAAGATCATTATTGGACTAGATTACCAATTTGACTGTTTGACATCCTGCTGGCCACTCACAACATACAGCTGCGTCCATCTCGACCACACCATTTTTCTTTCAAAACTAAATGACTAAATCTTCTTCACTACCATGCACGGCCATTCTAAATAAAGCAGGTATAGTGGAGAAGAGCTGTAGACTGGGTAAACCCAGCCCAATCTGCCGGCGATTTGATTTCGCCCTGCAGCTCAGGCAGGAAACTTGTACATTTATCTATCCTGCTTCCGTTACAAATTTGCGGGAACCAATCACAAACTGGCTTATCCATCTGGCGCGCTATTGGCAGGTTTAACACAATGACGATAGAGAAGCGATCAAGCAGCCAATGTCGCTTCTACGTCACCCGTATTGTTGGTCTGATTGGTTGAAGGACTATCCCATTGCATACAGAGTCATTTGAAGTATGCCCGTTGATCACGCATCTTGTGCAGTAGAAAATACAGAGCAGACTCCCCAGACTAATGTTCAATCTTAAAAGATTGAGCTTGGTCTGGTGATAGCCAGACTAGAAGAGTTGTGCACTGTGCATTTTTCTGTACACCAAAACAAGATCTATTTGAGTTACTAAAAATGTGGGTGGTAAGTCAGACTAATTCAGACTTTGGAATCAAACTTTTCCAAGTCAAACAAGTTTCTGGTACTTTAAATGAGATTGATTGGTTACTTGGCAGATTCAGATTTCACATTGAAAATTTAAAAAGATCGTAAACCATCACTAGGAGGATAAGATACCTTCTACTTTTCTTCCTTCCTTTTTTCTTCCCATTCTTTCTTGCATTGTTTACGTCTTTTGTCCTTCTGTCTTTCCAGTTTTTCTTTCTCTTATTTTTTGCCTTTGATGCTTTCCTTTACTCCCCCTGTTTCCTTCTTTAACTGATCTGAAAGCACAAACACGTTCTATACTTTCTTTTTGATAGTTGAGTTCATTTAATTGCACATTCAAAAAAATTTAATTTAGGACCAGAAGTATTTTTAATTGTGGGTTTTTACTACTTTTATATAAGTGTTTCTGTTTTATTTTTTAGATGATTTGTTTGGGCTTTTATGGACTTTAATTGATAGGATAGCTTGAAGACAGGAAAGGGGACGATACGGAGCAAAGGGCTGTGGGTCGGATTCGAACCTGGGACACTGCCAAGGACTTAGCCTACATGTGGCGCACACTCTACTGGGTGAGCTAGAGGTTGCCCCTGCTTTTATATAAGTTGAAGTGAATAAACCTAATGTAAATAACCTCTTTCCATCATTGCTTCTCTTTTTGTAATGTTTGACTGCAAATTCTTATTATACTTAAAGCTAGTGCGTAGTTTCTGTCTCCCCCATGAGGAATATTAAGTAATGACAACAAAACTGCTGGCGCGTCCACATGATGCAAATTTTCCGTGATCGCACAGTAAGCTAGTATCCAAGGAGGAAACGGAGGATTAAAAAAACATGATGGACTCTTCAGAAAAGGTAATAATCTTCACTCCAGTTTCCGGACGACACAATCTTCTGAACGGATCTTCTGAGTGGAGCTGATAGTCTTAATTAGCTTTGAAGCAACTCATTTGGCAATGGCTTGAATGTAACGGACGTTCATTAATATCAAAAAAGTTATGATTATAAAGTAAAACATTTAATACAGGAGAGTAAACAACAAAAATAACTATGCAGGTTGCAACTAGCAAATATTTCCATTATCAATAATATGTTTAAGTAAAGTAAATGTTTTAGTGTATTAAATGGCAGAAAACAGTGAAAAACAGCCGGACAGCCCAGACGTCTGGTTGTGTCCAAAATACAAATATATTTAGTTTACAATGATATAAATCAGAGAAAAGCATAAAAATCTCCACTTTAGAGAAACTGGAACCAGAAAAAGAATAAGAAATTTCTGTCCATTAATTTCCTGCCAATTGATTAACTGATTAATCATCTAATTGATTTAGCACTAAACTAAACTTTATCTATAAAGCAGTCTATTGAAAATGTGCTTTAAAGGATGCTTTCTCCACTGTCCTACATCAGACCTCATGTATGGGGTTAAATCACAAAACATATTATAGAGATATTAAAATAATATGTCAACATCTCTTTGTCACGAGTACAGAAACAGTGAATGATTAAGCTCCAGGTCAGAGTGTTAAAGAATTATTCCTCCGTAAACTCAAACGCTGAGCTCGGTCTCGCAGGAGATCATTGTGTTGGGCCTTAATATACTGCAGCACCAGAAAATCCTCCTCTGTTCCACCCAGACGTAACGGCAAGTGTCTTAATTAAAACTGGCCCTTCCCAGACACCATAGACAACATGACACAAGCTCTCTGATTGGCTATAGGACAAATATCTCTTCCTGTTTTGGGGAGCGTCAATAAGCGAGTTTAACAACCAGTGAGTTTTAATGGGATCTGTGTGTAAAGCTTCTTCATCAATAGGCCTAATGACCGGTTTAAGCCCGGCAGCCGATAATCTGCCGATGGTTAGAGCCGGGTTATTGGATCAGCATTTCTCCGGGGCCGAGGGCTTCAACGGCTTCAACGACCCAGCTCCACTCTGCTGGGTCCAAGTACAACAACTGGACAAAGATGTTTAAACACTGAACTATAGAAAACCTTAATGTGGCCAATTCACTTTACCTTCTTTCTCCTCTTTACTCTGGTTTTTACTGCCTATCCAGGAATAATTGGTATTTTAAACCTCCACACGTTTATCCAGTAGTGTTTTCAGTCTTATGAGATGTATTTTTTCACTCTGTACCTGTATATATATTGTATTGTATATCACATACCCTGAGGATGGAAAATCTCTGTTTACAACAATAAATAGTCATTTTTCCTGACCTGAATGAAGGTTTGATTACCGTAATCGTATAGGAACATGACATTTCTGAAAATGAATTTTTTTTTAATTATTGAAGGACAGAAAAGTAACTTCATCACTCAAGCAGCAAGTCAAAATAGGTGAAACAAAAAAAAAGAAAAAAAAAACACAATTATATTATATTTTAGTCAAGAAATAAATAGTCTGGCTAATGCACAGAATGCCAATGGTTGGATATTCACACTATAAATCTAACACATAATTACTGATGATTCTCCACCCGAAAACAGAGATTTCAAGAAAACATGTTGGGTGAAAAGTAAAATATTGTGAAAACAAAGTCATAACTTTATAAAAATAAAGATTTAATTTTTAGAGATGCATGATATGGATTATTTTTAGCCGATATCAATAATAATAATAATTACCTGCTTCTCATGGCAGGTACCAATAAAATAACCCATCATTTCACATTTTTGTATTTTAAAAAGAAGTTCATAACCTGTAGTTTATGCACACCTGAGGGTAAGAAAGGCTAAGATGTAGTGAGCAAAGAAGAATGATTAATTATTCCATAGCGCTGACCTAAATAAATTCACTCGTTTCCACTCTTCAAATGTTAATTTCTTTCTTCTAGTAAAGTACATCACACAAACATACGTTGGCTTTTATAGAGCATTTAGCAAGAATTTCAAATTGCTTTGACAAAATCTGTCAAATCAGACATGTCAACAGATGAAATAATAAATACAAAACAAAAGCTTTATTATCAGCTCTATTTATTGGCTATAATTTCATTATTGGAATAATACCATAGACCGTACATAATAATATAAATTTCCCATTATCGGACAATAATGTATTGGCCCAATACATACTGTGCATCCCACGTTATTTTAGATTATAAAGTCACGTCATTTCACGAAAATGAAAAAAAGGTGTCACTCTCAAAAGTTGAAAAAGTGTTTGAGTGGAGGATCACTTTTAACATCATCTGTCAGTATCAGTTACTGTCAGTAAAGACACTCTAACAGCTGCATACTGACTGTAGAAGTCTCTGTACTGAGTCTGCGTCAGATCAAATAATTAAGAAGTGTAAAATCCTGTTGTCATTGAACTCAACTCTTTCTCTGTTTGAAGCACAAATCCTGACGTGACGAGCTCCTTGCTCCTGCTGGACCTGGCCTATGATATCTTTGCCTGCCCACACCCCCCTGACCTCTGACCCATTGTAGGACGCTCCCAATCCCCCCCCCCCCCAACCCACCCCACCCCCACCCCTCCTGATGTGCTGCTGCGGTTAACAGCAGAGAGACTGATGTCCGATCAACCGACGTCTGACTGACCTTTACCAGCTCGGCCGCAAGGGACTCATCTATCTCTCTGTCTCCCAGCATCCTTCACTCCCTCTCTCTTTCTCTCCCCCCTCTCTCTCTAATGCTAATGCAGCTGTTTATAACTGCCACATTGACTTTCTCCTGCCACTGTATGTAAATACAATCTGCTCTGATCAATGGACTGAGAGGTGACATGACGCTGACCACAAGCACACGCATGCACGCACTCACGCACGCACGCACGCGCACGCACACACACACACACACACACACACACACACACACAAACACACACACACACACACACACACACACTATATGCACACAAGATCACTGAGTAAAATGTAAGACTTTTTAACAATTTTATACCGGCTTCAAGAGTATAAAGGTAAACCAGCAGGGACGATACATCTTTTTGAGTATTTTCTAGCTGTAACAATCATTTCTAATGATAAAAGCAATGGAATTAATGTGATCTGGCATGAAACGCATGCAAGGTTTACCAATTTTAAAATGATTAATTCATTTTAGGTTCTTGCTAAAATCTTCACTCCACTGATGATCTTCCTACTGCTGTAGCTGACAGGGGGGACGATGTTTGAGTGAAACTCCACAAAAAAAAAGGATTGAATCATTGAACTGCCTCCTGCAGCAACAATCCACTATCACAACAATCCCACTTTCAGTTTAGAGGTGTAGAACGTCTTTCTGACGCCCTGCAGCCATCTACACAACAATCTGCCTGCAGAGACAATATTTAATACTTGTAAATACAATGTAAGAATTTTGAATACCTTCGAAGACCTGCAGTGATGTGCCACTAAATGGTCAAGTCAGGTTTAAAGGTCTCAATAACAATAAGAATGTCTATCTCCACTCTTGGTCAAGTGATACTCAACACATTTCAGTCACGTACATGTTGTCCAAATGCATCTTTAAAAAGAGAAATATAGTTTTGTCATGTTAAAATTATTGATAGGCGGACTAACTCTTTTCACAGAACTGGTTCCTTTGAGTTGATACATGAAAATGTATTGAACCTTTGGAGTTTTAATACTTTTTGTTATTGTCCACCCCCACAAAACTTCTCTTACCAGTCTCTTACCAGTCAACCTGAGTTTGCATTACGTAATAACTGAGGCCTAAAGCTCATGAACACACAATAGTCAGAGGGATGACCATCCAAGGAGCTTATAAATGCACCATTAACCTTCCATGCTGCCGTCTGTCGGGGATTCATGAGCACTGGTACGTTTGAACGGTTTGACAGGCTGACTCTGTACATACCAGACAAAGAGTCGTTCAAAAAGAGTTGTTTGTTCATTTTCGCCCATCAATAGGAAGTATGAAAAGTGTGATTTTGTACACTTTTTTTTTTTTTCGTCACACAAACACGCTTCATTCTCCACCACCTGTTATCCTCCTCACAGGGATTCGCCTCCTGTGCATGAAGGCATTAACACTGGACAGTTCACTTCCCACTCATCGTAATCTTGAACAATACTGTGAGACAGTTTGGACGTGAGCGAACAACATGTCCACTACAGTACCCATAAGTCCACACCCTTTCCCTCACAGCCTTTCTTACCTCCCAAAGGTGTCTGCTGTTTCTGACCGCTCCAGAATGCAGTTTGTCCAGCAGCATAGGGACTCCCTGAAACGGGCCGATCCAGGTTCCCTGAGGGATCCTCTGAGACGCACAGATCCCGTAACCCAGACCAGGAACAGTACTGGTGCACAGACACACCTACACACACAACACACACACACACACACACACACACACACACACACACACACACACACACACACACACACACACACACACACACACACAGATAAGTCAATAAAACAACTCTGCTCAGAGCAGATATTTCTATTAATACAATTTATTTCTATGCATTGGGCAGCTGTTCAGGATCAGAGACGACTCCCACAGGACAGCTGGGGCAAAAGTCAGTGGTGGATTGGAACCAAGTACATTTACTCAAGTAATGTACTTACTGTAAGTACAAAGTTGAGGCACTTACATACTTTACTTGAATATTTCCATTCTATTTTAAAACATTGTATAACACAAAACAGACAGACAGAGAGACAGACAGACAGACAGACAGACAGGAAGTCTCACCTCTCTGGGCAGATCTCTGAGCCAATCAGGGACGTCCGGCAGGGTGACAGGAGCCGCCGTGCTGCTGGTGCCGACGAGTCGACGCAGAGAGTGAAGAGGGCCGTGCATCGGACACTCGCCGTTCCTGTTATCTGCACACATGTCACAACCTGGGGACACAAGAGGAGATTCTACTGAGTATTACCAGCAGACAGCAGACAAACAACATACACTTGATTAAACCATATATACATTACATTTACATTTCTTTAATCTAAATGCTGTGTTTAGGCCCTGAATCCAGTCTATAATTTGAATACTTTTAACAGTGAGTGTGATTTCTGTGAATATTGTGATTTGTTTTTGTTAATTTTTTGGTACTCGCAGACGCTCAGAGGTGAACTTTTTGTCCTATCGCACAGATGCTTTATTCTATCATTTTAATTTGTCAAGTCAGTTTGTTACTAATGACGTTCATATCATAAGGAAAAATTAAAAAAATCTAAATTTGAATTACATTTATTCAACCCTTGTTTTGACAGGGGGTCATATCTATCTACTTTTATCTATTGAAAGACCAATAAAATGAATAGTGTTGACGTTTGAATGACTGTGGGTTTATTTCAGTTATTTTATTTTGGGGTCAAAGTGACTGTGGTTGGTTTCACCATACTGTCAAAATATAACACACATAATGTGTACCTGACATTATTATATACTGAATGATACCAGTATCAAAAGCTGGTAAATAAGTAAGTAAGTAAATCATTTTAATATGGATTGTACTTTGGATAAAAGCTGCAATTTGTATAGTTGTAGAAGTGTATATAATATATATATATATATGTACATATATATATATATATATATATATATATATATATATATATACATATATATATATATATATTATTTTTTGGGGGCATTTTAGGCCTTTATTCATATAGGGCAGCAGAAGACATGAAAGGGGAGAGAGAGGAGGAATGACATGCAGCAAAGGGCTGTAGGTCGGAGGTGAACCCGGGCTGGCTGCGTCAAGGACTAAACCTCTATATATGGGCGCCCGCTCTACCAACTGAGTTATCTGGGCGCCCAGAAGTATATATTTTCATTTTGCACAATACGCAAATTAACTGTAATTTTTTTTTAAATGACAATAATCTGTTTTTACTTTCTTCAGATGACATTAATAACATAACTAATAATGTTTTGAGAAGAAATCATTGTATTTTTTTATTTTGCTATAATGGTTGTTTCTGACAGTAGTTGATTTTGTTGTCCGTGTACAGCATTGTTATGTATTTTAATTTTTTAAAGACTAGTTTGTCCTTTGGTCGTATAAAATAACCATCTCACAAAGTGAAAAACTGAAAGGGAAGAAAAAGGGAAGAGGGAGAAAAAGGATTGTGCTGTTTGAACTCTCCTAAAAAAAAAGGGAAAAACTCCTAAAAACTGCTCTCTGCTCTCTGCAGTGTTTTTCCAGGTTAAATGTGGTGAGAGCATTGCTGGGAATTAGCGAGTGTCAACATTTACTCAGAGATGCAGTCTGACAGTAATGGATGTTAATTGACTGTAGCAACATAATGAGAGATTATTATCTGGACACAAAACTCCCACAGAGCCACACAGAGCAGAGCGGGCTGAGAGGAACAGGATGTTAATGTTGCTTTTTTTCAGTTTTTCCCAAAATTAAATATCCGCAGTTTGAGAGGCTGACAACTACTTTTACACCATGATTGATAGAAGTAAATTAAACCATATTACGGTCGTTTATAAACCACAGAATGAGACACAGGTTCACGGTCGAGTAAATGGGAAAAATGTTACAGGCTGAATTCTCCTCGATCCTCCACTTTATCTGGAAACCTATCAAACCAGTTCAAGTAGTCTTCACCAATGGGAACACTGTGTTTAATGGGATACTGTATGTCACCCTGTGTAGCTGACAACTGTGTTCATTTGTCTAGATGTTGAAAGAAAGTCCACGGTGCCCTGGTAGCTCACCTGGTAGAGCGTGTGCCCCATTTACCAAGGTTCAGTCCTTAACGCAGCAGCCCAGGGTTCAATTCCAACCTGCGGTCCTTTGCTGCATGTCTTCCCCCTTACTGTCTACAACTGGCCTATCAATTGCAGGCCAAAATGCCCAAAAAATAAGCTTGGCTTGACTGAAACTAAAAGCACTAAAGGTGGAAACCCCAACATAGTATTAAATATATTAAAGGTCCTATGACATGCTGCTTTTTGGATGCTTTCATATAGGCCTTAGTGGTCCCCTAATACTGTATCTGAAGTCTCTTTTATATAGACCTTAGTGGTCCCCTAATACTGTATCTGAAGTCTCTTTTATATAGACCTTAGTGGTCCCCTAATACTGTATCTGAAGTCTCTTTATATAGGCCTTAGTGGTCCCCTAATACTGTATCTGAAGTCTCTTTTATATAGGTCTCAGTGGTCCCCTAATACTGTATCTGAAGTCTCTTTTATATAGACCTTAGTGGTCCCCCTAATACTGTATCTGAAGTCTCTTTTATATAGGCCTTAGTGGTCCCCCTAATACTGCATCTGAAGTCTCTTTTTATATAGGCCTTAGTGGTCCCCTAATACTGTTTCTGAAGTCTCTTTTATATAGGCCTCAGTGGTCCCCTAATACTGTATCTGAAGTCTCTTTTATATAGACCTTAGTGGTCCCCCTAATACTGTATCTGAAGTCTCTTTTATATAGGCCTTAGTGGTCCCCCTAATACTGTATCTGAAGTCTCTTTTATATAGACCTTAGTGGTCCCCTAATACTGTATCTGAAGTCTCTTTTATATAGGCCTTAATGGTCTCCTAATACTATATCTGAAGTCTCTTTTATATAGGCCTTAGTGGTCTCCTAATACTGTATCTGAAGTCTCTTTTATATAGACCTTAGTGGTCCCCTAATACTGTATCTGAAGTCTCTTTTATATAGGCCTTAGTGGTCCCCTAATACTGTATCTGACGTCTCTTTTTATATAGGCCTTAGTGGTCCACTAATACTGTATCTGAAGTCTCTTTTATATAGACCTTAGTGGTCCCCTAATACTGTATCTGAAGTCTCTTTTATATAGGCCTTAGTGGTCCCCTAATACTGTATCTGAAGTCTCTTTTATATAGGCCTTAGTGGTCTCCTAATACTGTATCTGAAGTCTCTTTTATATAGACCTTAGTGGTCCCCTAATACTGTATCTGAAGTCTCTTTTATATAGGCCTTAGTGGTCCCCTCTTTTCCGAAATTCAGCCTTGGTGCAGATTTACAGCCACTAGAGCCAGTCCCACAAGGGGGCTAAGAGCTTTCCTTAGGATGTGCCATTTCTGTGTCTGTAACTTTAAATGCTATTGAGGAGGAGAGAGGGGGGGCAAGGCGGAGGGTGGGGGTGTGGCCTAGACCAGCTTGCGGCCACGGTTGTAACTCTATTTACTCATGGGCGGGCCAAATTCTCTGGGCAGCTGTGGGCGGCGGGCAAAGCAGAAAAAGGGGAGGTAACCTTTCCCCTTATGACGACGTAAAGGGAAGATTCCAGATCGGCCCATCTGAGCTTTCATTTTCTCAAAGGTGGAGCAGGATACCCAGGGCTCGGTTTACACCTATCGCCATTTCTAGCCACTGGGGGACCATAGGCAAGCTAGTGGAACTCATATTAATGTTAAAAAAAACTCATAAAGTGAATTTGTCATGCCATGGGACCTTTAAATGAAGAGTTTACCCTTTATAGGGAGACTTCAAAAAACTTTTTTTTTTTGCATTTCTGTAGTTGTTCAGATGAAACAAGTGATGCATAACGTGTTAATCAGTGAACTTTAGAGGTGCTGGTATTTTTCGACTTTGGAGAGAGCCAGGCTAACTGTTTGCGTCTGCTTTCAGTCTTCATGCTAAGCTAGGCTAACCCCATCCTGACTCCAATGTTGTACTTATACTTAATGCATGAACATGAGAGAGGTGATCGTCCATCCACAGCGAAGCACACTTATTTTCACAGCTTCATTAGAAAGTTCACAGTGCAGATAGACGACAGAGGAGATGATGAAGAGAAGACGACAGAGGAGATGATGAAGAGGAGACTCAGACTCAAACTGTTGATGACATGAAAAGTCACCAGACGAGCCGAGCCGCTGATCTGCTGCTGAGTTTCACTCTGAGCTCTGCGAGCTTTGATTTGTGTATTTTCTTTAGCAGAACAACACTGGAGCTCTGATACACTAAGTACTGCAGCTGCTACTACAAACTGACACAAATACACACACAGACGTACTGCAGGTGAGTTCAGTGCAAAGTAATTTTGTTTGATCAAACAGTTTCTGATTTAAACCATATTTTCGCCAATTTTAGACTATTTGTTAAAAAAAATTGAAACTAACCCTAATCCTAATCCTAACCCTAACTCTGAAACACACTGAATTTAAGAGACAAGTAAAAACAAGTAAAAATTAACATACATGTTGATACATGTATGTTAATTAAAGAAAACTAAAGTACTTGCCTGTAGTTTCCCACACTAATGCTCTAGACTAACTGCTGATTTACTGTTTTGGTTGCTTTTAAAATGTTCGTGTTTCACCTGTTATTAGAAATGTTGCCCTTTTCTTTGGCAATTGTATATTATAACGAGGGGGTCTTTAAAGGTATCATGGCATGAACATTTCACTTTATGAGGTTTTTTAACATTAATATGCGTTCCCCCAGCCTGCCTATGGTCCCCCCAGTGGCTAGAAATGGTGATAGGTGTAAACCGAGCCCTGGGTATCCTGCTCTGCCTTTGAGAAAATGAAAGCTCAGATGGGCCGATCTGGAATCTGCCCCTTATGATGTCATAAGGGGAAAGGTTACCTCCCCTTTCTCTGCTTTGCCCGCCCAGAGAATTTGGCCCACCCATGAAAGAGAGACATCATGGCTTTCAAACGAGCGAATCATGGCAGTTGGTCAAGGCCACACCCCCACCCTCCACCTTGCCCCCCCTCTCTCCTCCTCAATAGCATTTAAAGCTACAGACACAGAAATGGCACATCCTAAGGAAAGCTCATTGTGGGACTGGCTCTAGTGGCTGTAATTCTGCACCAAGGCTGAATTTCGGGAAAGAGACTTCAGATACAGTATTAGGGGACCACTAAGGCATATATAAAAGAGACTTCAGATACAGTATTAGGGGACCACTAAGGTCTATATAAAAGAGACTTCAGATACAGTATTAGGGGACCACTAAGGTCTATATAAAAGAGACTTCAGATACAGTATTAGGGGACCACTAAGGTCTATATAAAAGAGACTTCAGATACAGTATTAGGGGACCACTAAGGCCTATATAAGAGACTTCAGATACAGTATTAGGAGACCACTAAGGTCTATATAAAAGAGACTTCAGATACAGTATAAGGGGACCACTAAGGCATATATAAAAGAGACTTCAGATACAGTATTAGGGGATCACTAAGGCCTATATAAAAGAGACTTCAGATACAGTATTAGGGGACCACTAAGGCCTATATAAAAGCATCCAAAAAGCAGCATGTCACAGGACCTTTAAAAGTCTAGGGCTGGCCCTGCAAAATCTGACAGGTTTCATGTGATGTGAAATATCTTAAAAACACATGAATTTAACATGTAATGTCATTCATATAATGGTAAACTGCTAAGACTAAACACAAACACTACTCATACAGTCAAAGTTAAAGCTGTAAATGTGTTGTCTTCTCTCCAGTAAACCTTTCTTCTCTTCCTCCTCTTCCTCTCTCTCAGACTGATGAACTGGCTGTGAACTTGTTATGGCGTTCTCTCCTCGCTGCCCATCATTCAAAGTCAGTATTCCGTTACATCCATCGCCAGTGTTTAGACAGCTCCGCTCTGCCTCTGATCTCTGAGCGCCGGACCCCGTTTCCACTGACACCATCTGCGGGCACTTCTTATTATTTTGTTTCCCCAAAACGACAATTTCTTTGTAAATGTATCTTTTTTTAAATCTTGATTTCAAACATTTTTATCCAGTTAAAACACATCTATTTTAAAAGTGCAGGTATTTAAATGCCTCATTAACATATAAGTAACCTACATTTTCCTAAATTTGCATTAATCTGACTCTAATCAAGAGCGATTAATTGTAAGGGTAAAATAGAGTCACATCACAAGCAACAAAAAGGTTAAACTTAAAAAAAAAAAAAAAACTCCTGGACTCATCCTCAACAAAACATCACACTTCCTAGAGACTATTGATGCTAATAGCTGCGTTTGTTTCCAACACAGCTGTGAGTCAAGATGAAGACGGACCACACAGCGAGGCTTCACTTCTACTCCGTAGACCCTCACGGAACAAACCTCTACAGAGAGTCTGAGCCTGGTTTTAGCTCCTAGTTTTGGTTTTATGGCTCTTTTATGGTCTGGTTCATCAAACAAACTCTTATAAGCTCTCTCTCTCTCTCTCTCTCTCTCTCTCTCTCTCTCTCTCTCTCTCTCTCTCATTGGTTATTGTGAAGGTAATCATGTTTGGGTTAAAAAAACAAAAAAACTATGTAAATATGGGATAACTGACCATTTAAGGATCCATCTGTACTACTCAGTCTGTAACGGTGCTTCTGTGTCTCTAGAGAAGTTTTGTCAAGTCTGAAAAAGAAATGAACCCCGATGATGTCATAGTGATGTCATCAGGGTTATCTCAGCTTGGTGTTGGAGACTACAACTTTCTAAAAGAAAGCCTGTGTTACAAACTGGAGGTGTGGTGTGTGAAAGAGATGGACATTCCCCACAGAGAGAGGGCCCTAATGAAAAGGTGGCATTATGGGAAATGTAGGATCCAGTGTTTTTGAAGTTTGACCCATATTAGAGACTAAAAGACAGTATATGTGGAGTTCTATCATTCTTTTTTAAATTAAAACGTTACGGAAGTGGAACTTTAAGTCACTGAGAGAGTGACAGCCCCTTTACTGTCAAAAAGAAAAGTCACAACATTTTACATTTGATTTATTCCTTAAACTGTTTAATTATATGGTCCAAGTTGTTGTTCTTAAACCTTCTCAACCCTAAAATAAGCCAAGTCAATTCCAAAATCACACATGTGCTTCTGCAGACAATAAATCACTTTTATTTAAATCTATCTTTTTTTGTTGTCACATACAGTAGTCTAAAATGTATGTGGATCATATGTAACGTGTGTAAATTGAAGAATGTAAATTGCTCCTAAAGTCATTAATCTGCCCAGATTTTCTCCATCATAACAAGAGCAAAGAATTTACTAGAAATACTGTAGGCTACGTGTTAGCAGCATATTTGATTTAACATATTTGAACAGTCAGCATGTTGTTTTAAATAAAAGAGGAAAGAAATAGAAGAATATTACAGGAAGCAGAATAATAATTTATAATGAATGCAAAGATTATGATAACAAAAAAAATGATCACAAAAAAAGTCTGACGACACACATATGACTCTTTGACCATTTGTTCTTCTTATTATTGTTTCTATCATTATTGGTGTAATTAATAATCGAGGTCAGGTGTGTGTGTGTGTGTGACTGCTTTATCTACCCCACACACACACACGCACGCACGCACGCACGCGCGCGCGCACACACACACACACACACACACACACACACACACACACACACACACACACACACACCCCAGAGACCTCAATATGGCCGTGTTGGGATGATAAATAGCGGCCGGTGGCCGGTGGATCGATCCCCCTCCTCCCTGTCTCTGTCTCTCTCTCTCTCTCTCTCTCTCTCTCTCTCTCTCCAAACACAAAACTATATACGGCAATTAATTCCTGCTTGTCCCTCCATCCCTCATCGGCCCTGCCGGCGCGTATCGACGCAGATTACTGCTGATGGTCCGTTTTATCACCGCGGAATATACAGCGAGGAGCGCTCATAGACAGACACACACACACACACACACACACACACACACACACACACACACACACACACACACACACACACACACACACACACACAACGCCTGAAACCAAAAACTGTGACAGTCACTTAATAAACTCTAAAGTTACGATACAGACGTCACAGCGTGAACCTACGACCTGACATTATGGCATTATGAAAGGAGTATTTTAAGCTGTAGCAGGATAAAAGCATGACAAAAACACAAATATTATAAAGATACGATTGGCCTGTTCTTGTCGCACTAGATTAAATAAACCTGATGTATAAAATAATATCTTTAGAAATATATTCTAAAGATATTACAATGAATATCATAACGTTTTACAATATGTCAGGCACAGCAGACACACTGAACTAAAAACGTATTAGCCTAATATTTCCTCAAGTTCAGACATAGCCTATTATAAGAATATTAAAAGAAATCGTGATTATGGTAGAAAATAAATAATCAGTGAATATGCTAAATACGTAAAGAAATCTTACGGATTTATAACAATCTATTAGGCTAGATTATGTTAAAACGGGAATTAAAAAAAAAAAACATTAGAGCCCATGAGATGAGCCACTCACACCTAATTAGTAATAATCATCAATAGGCTATTACAGGAAGTTTATGTTGATCTTCTTTAAAAAAGAAAAAAAAAAAAGGCATAGGCCTATTATAGCCTATTGATAGGAACCGAATATTGGGAAAGAAATAGCCTATATTATTTGTAAGTGATGTGTTAGGAATAATACATGAAATGAAATCGAGCACAGAAAAATAAAAAATAAAACCTGCTAAAACGCCAAATTTCCAATTTATGTCCAAACTAACAGACACGAGATCTCACTTTGATCTCCACGTGCGCAGCGGGAAGCGGTGCGGCGGACTGTGACTTCAGCTCAGACCGGGGGGAGTGTTTGAGTGTTTGGTGTGGCGATAATAAAACAAACGGGCCGCTGAGCTGCTACTCGGAGTGTGTGGAGACTTCGTTTTTATGTGTATTTATGTACACGCTGACTTTTGGATGAAACGCACCTCTGTGCCACAGATTTTTAACAAGACAGCGGTGTGCGCGTGTGCGTGTGTGTGTGTGTGTGCGTGTGTGTGTGTGTGGCCTACTCTATGTGTGGAGAGATATTGACAGAGGGCCGTCATGCGTAAAAGACACACACACACACACACACACACACACACACACACACACACACACACACACACACGGACTCACAGCAGATATCGAAGTAATGATTAATTCTCGCGGAATAAAAACGTGTTTTTATTCGTTGATTGCGGAGTTAAAAACTGCAAATATCAGGATTAAAAAATAGTCCGAATAATAATTTAGTAGGTTTTAAAAGATGAAAAAAGAAAAGTCTGTTCAAACGCTTCTCAGGAGCCGTTTGATTTTTTTTTAAACTGCCCCTGAAATAAAACTAATATGCAATGGATCGATCGCTTTGATCAGAGTTTAAGTGAGATTAATCATTAGCGCGCACACAGGCCTAAAAGAAAAGCAAAATGAGCGTGTGAGGGCAGACAGGTGTAAACCCCGATGCTTATTTCCATAAAATCGGAATGGAGTCTGGTTAATATTAACTCTGAGCGGCAGGCCTACTGCTGCTGTCTGAGTGTTTGAACCCCGACCTTTGACCTCTGACCCTTCCACCCCCCCCCCACCGCAGCTCCTACTGTCCAACACTGCAGTTGTCAGACCAACTGTAACATCTCACAACCGCATACATAAAACTACATTTTAATGACGAAATACATCTCCTATATAATAATTTGAATTTCAAAGTATTTTTAAAAAAAAATATTTTAAACTGTTGGAAAAATCCTGAAAATTAGATTTTAAGTGGGAACAATCTACTTAAATTATAATTCATGTATTTCTGACTGTTACATTGCTCATTTTCAGTGAATGTTTAGCTGCAATTAAGGCCTAATTCTGTGAGGCTTTAATTAAATAGAAATATTATACAAAGCACCGTTAATGCTTAATGAAAAACAAACAAAAATATTTTGGATTGCAGTGACTCAAGGGAATGTAAAAATATATAAAGTAGGCTTGAATTAACAGCTGCTTAGCCAATAACACCACATCCCTGTTTGAATATTAGACTAAAATAGTATAGAAAGAAGTCAGAATTTCCTTATGATATTTACAAAATATTTTTTTAACACTACAAGAGATTAATTACAGTGCAATTAAGCATACAAACTAATTATTATTATTGCACGCACATTAGTCTTGCAGAAATGTTATGGAGATATATGCAGCAACAATGATTAAGTTCCTCTAAACTTTCTACTGACTATCAGAAAAACACTTGACACCACAACAACACTAGATTACTACTAATTACTATTATTGGAATATTGTAGAAATATATTCCTAAACTTCAGAATACGTTCATATCATTTTTGCACACGTAAATAAAATTAAAAGACCACAGGGTGACAACTCACAGCTGACCACTGACAATTTCAATGTGTGGAAATATCATATCTTATATATTATATATCAGAGGAAATTTAGCAGATTAAACATTGTGAGGTCCAAAGTCAGCTCTGAGCACCAGAGACACAATCAAAGACTCTTTAGGAATATTATAGAGTCAACACAACTCAAATAAACTCCAGTGACAGTGACCGGCCTGAGGTGTGCGAGAGAGAGAGAGAGTGTGTGTGTGTGTGTGTGTGTGTGTGTGTGTGTGTGTGTGTGTGTGTGTGTGTGTGTACGTACGGTTGTTGACCTCTCCCGTGTGGTTGCTCAGTGGGATGATCTCCATCCTCTGCTGTCCGTACAGGTAGTAGTCCAGCTCCTCCGACGTCAACTTGAACCTGGCCGATCCTTTGCCGCCCTCCTCTCCTCCTCCTCCGCTGCTCTTCACGCTGGATGACACCACGCCGACCTCCCCACAGCTCTGCTCTTTGGCCTGATGCAGAAGCCCCGCTGCTGGGTTGTGACCATGCTGGTTCTCCGGGGGCACGACCACCATCAGATCTCCTGCTCCTCCCCCTGGTCCTCCTGGCCCGGCACACACCGGGGCCAACGCCTGCCCAAAGAGTGCGATCTGCTGTGGGACGGGCAGCTGGGAGATTCCTGCCGAGGTGGAGATGGAAATGGAGGATGATGGGGTTAGAGCTGCTGCTGCTGCTGCTGCTGCTGCGGAAGAAGAAGAAGCGGAGGAGGATGTAGATGAAGATGAGGAGGTGCAGTGTGTGGAGGCCAGGAGGTGGCTGTGCAGGCGGGATGGGCGCAGGCTGTCCATGGGGATGGAGAGGCGGTCAGGCAGAGGCGGCGGTGGGGCCAGGGGAGCCTTCAGCTGCGACTGGGGGAAGAGCTGCTGCCAGTGCTGCAGGTAGGACGGGTCCACCTTCAAGAAGGCCGAGCCGCTTGCGTCGCCCGGCTTCAGCATGGCTGCCCGCCGGCTGCTGAGGGGAGAGATCAGAGAGAAGGAGGCGTCATTCATCAGCATCATTCAAGAGGTCCGGGCAGGATGTAGACATGCAGCGAGGTTAAACCCAAACACAAGACACACGACTGTGTCAAGTTCACTATACAAACACACGTGGGATGCAGAAAAATTACAATCTGGATGCCAAGACACATGTAGGACACGCTTTACTACTTAAGATTTACATGTGAGAGATTTATCACATATAAGAGACAAACACACTTAATCATGTCCCATTAAGTACTGTGTTTCCACATTAAAATCACTTTTCAGCCATTTAACTGAGATTTAGGATTCAAAACATGAGCATACATCAACGTGTGCGGCACAAAATGTACTGTAAAGGTGTGAAACTTAGAATTCAGCCTCATCATTCACATTGAACTCTCATTTTCCCCAGTGTTTAGCTGGGCCAGGCTGCACCTGATCTCCACCTGATTTACAGGTCTTTACTCTGGGTTTACATTTGAGGTGTTAATGCAGAAAAAGGCAGCACTTCAGCCTTTTTGTAGTTTGTGTTAAATTGAACACACGAGACCAGAAAGTTAACCTCATCCTGCACCTTACATCCTCATTATCCTGAGTCTGATCATGTTTCTACTTCAAATTTTCAATTTTAGTTTATTTGGTGGACCATAAAAATTGTAAATAGATGTAAATGATACAAACTTACAATATGCCAAACTGTTAATTGCATTGAAATTATGTGTTGCGAGGAGCAAATTAAATCTCCATTAAAGCCTCAAATGAAGCACATCCGGTGTTTAAATTCTTATGTGAAGTGATACTTTTTTTTAATCCTAATTACAATTTTTGTCTTTATCTTTAATTAATTTACATTTACAGCATTTAGCTGAGTCTGGTTCCACATAGTTCCTCTCCTCAATCACCTTGACTTCATATTTTAGGCTTAAAACTGAGCTTATAATGATATAATGAGACTCCGATTTCCTACTTTAAAATCCTAATTTACATGTGTGATGATTAGAAATAAGAGAATTAGAAGTAGTATGTTTCAGGTGATCCTGGTCAGTTTGTTTAGTCTGTTACGCCTCTCTGTTTCAGCCTGCAGGGTTTCAAAAATACAGATTTTACTCTGGAAACAAAGTTGAACATAAAGTCTCTCCACAATGAATAAATACATCTATATTATATCTCTAAAAGCTGTACAAATGGGGTACATTTTAAAAGATGTAAGGCATGAGAGTCACAAACACAGAAATCTCAGAACAAGTATCATCTTGTTCCTTTTCAGCCTCTAATCTTGTAACCTTCTCATCTCATCATTTTATAACATTAGTCTATTTACTTCCATTTTACATCCTAAAGTATTTTTCTTCTATTGTTTAGGTGTTTAAGGTTTATTTTTGCAAATAAGAAACGTGTCTGAACGCCATTTCTGAGACATAAAATACGTAAAAACTCTAAAGCCTATAAAACACTGACTGTGAACTGACTTTAGCCTGGTTGACCCTCCGCTTCAGCCCTGCTCTGGTCCGCTGTCTCGGTCTCGGATGGTTGTTTTTGCGCGGATTTTACGCACGCCAAGCGCAAAATAACCGCACCAAATAAAAGCAATAAAACCAAGCGCGCAGAGTTTGGATTAGTTTAGTATGTAAACCAGGCAGTGAGTAAAAGTGTCATCACAATAAATAAATAGGTCCGGTTAAGTCCAAGTCAGATCTGCGGTCCGGCGTTTTCTCCGTGGCCGAACAGAGGCGTCGGTGGGTGGGTAGAGACGCGGGGACGCTCCGCTTGGTTCTCCTGGAGTTTCCCCGGGATGTTTTTTTGTCTTTTGTTTTAATGTGAAAGTTGTTGAAG
Organism: Sander vitreus; assembly: GCF_031162955.1. Taxonomy (NCBI): domain Eukaryota; kingdom Metazoa; phylum Chordata; class Actinopteri; order Perciformes; family Percidae; genus Sander; species Sander vitreus. The sequence goes on from NC_135859.1 coordinate 32,345,849, forward strand.
CGCAGGAGAGGCTTACTGCTGTCAGAGTGTGTGCGGATCCTGGGTGCTAATTTCCGGGCAGCGGTGGAAGGTTTGTCCCTCCTCCGGACTGCGGTGAACCATCGATAGGAGCCGGGATAGTTCGCTGCGTCCTGCGCGTCTCCAGAGCCAAAACTACCGGGGCGGCTGCTGCGCGAGCTCTCTCTCTCTCTCTCTCTCTCTCTCTCTCTCTCTCTCTCTCTCTCTCTCTCTCCCTCTCTTATCTCCTACAGTCTCTCTCCCCCCCTCTAATTCACACGTATTATTTCTCTCTCAGCCTGTTTCAATGCTCACTTTCCTTTCTCCTCCTTTTCTTTTTCTCGATCCTCCTCTTCAAACTCTTTCTTTTTCTGTTTTTCCCTCTCTCAACCTTTGGCTTTACTGTATTTTCTTTTTTCTCCAGATTCAGCGCACAGACTCTAAAAATAAGATTCAGCTCAGTTCAATTCAATTTAGATGATCTTTATTGACTCTAAGTACAAATGTTCATACGTCAGAGGAAAATAGGCTAAATAAATCTCTCTGTGTGTCTCTCTATCCACAGCTGAAAATCTAAGGTTGACCCGACTGTAAAGTGTACATGAACTGTGTTATCTTTATGTGTTTATCTCTTTTATTGATCTATGCATGCATATCCAAAGAAATAGAAGCAATGTCTCTCCACACTATCCTGATGAATTTACATGTAAACAGACGCTAACACAATTAGCCATTAGTCATTTGTGTATTTAAGTCTAAAACACAAATGTGAAAACCTCAGAAACCTTTTAATAGCAAATGTTAGTCTTGCCTGTCTCTGTACTGACAGAAGATGCTAACAACAAGTTCTCCAACTGAAATAATAAACCATAGGGAGTTTGTAGTTCTTCCCATCAGACAGTTTCCTGATCAGCCACCACTGTGGTCAGGGTTGGAAACAAGGAAAGCTATGTAGAGTATGGCTCCCCAGAAAGAAACATGAGCTCCCCAGAAAGCCTCATTGGAGAAATATAGACGGAGCTCTAAAATATCAGAATTTTTCTACGGATACATTTAAATTTTCCTATATGTTTAGCTAAACGGAGCGAATTCGCTTGTCAACCCATGGGTCTGAAAAGTGAAGCCAATGCTGAAGTGCCTTAAACTCGCATCCTTTCTAATTTCCAGCAGGGGGCGACTTCACTGGCTCCAAAACGAAAAAGAAAAATCTGTTCCTATAGAAGTCTATGGAAAAATAGTCTTACATTGCCAGACCCTCCTCCACAGCTAGTCCACACATTATTCTGGGATGGGAGAAAACGTGCTCTGGTTTATTGGCATTTCTTCACACCGATCACAGTCGTCTTGGGCGGTGCAAAGCGCCGGACGTAGTCACGGTGCCTCTGCAAAATAGCCTCAGGAAGGAACTTGTTTTGGTGGAACATGTGTACATTCAAAGGTTGTGTTGGTCGTGCAACAGAAAACTCAGATTGGACAGATAGTCTAGCTAGCTGTCTGGATTTACCCTGCAGAGATCTGAGGAGCAGTTAACCATAGTCCTCACAAATCCAAGTTTAAAATTCCAACACAAAGAAAGCGGAAGGTAACAGACATCCGGCCGAAAAGAGTGACATCCGGCGGAATATTGGGCAGCAACGGAGCAATCCCGGAAGTGGAACATCGTGGATATAGACTAATGGGAAAATGACCCTACCGCTACCTTGATTAATTACCTTGGTAAATATTTTCATAATGAGTTCATGGGCTAGTTTCAAGTCTTCTTCAATACAGCATGATGTTCATTTAGTAAATTATGGCCCCATTTATTTTAAAATTGATGATAAATCAGGGGATGCTTTAGGGCGTGGCTACCTTGTGCTTGACAAGTTGCTGCCACAGTGCCATGCATCATTTCCTCTGGTTCTCAGTCAGATCCACCCATCACTCCTCCCCAGCTCCACCCTCTCGTCTGAATATGGTCACGGTCACTTCTGGCTCCAAAAAAAATCAAGATGGCGACTCCCAAAATGCCAAACATGAGGCTTAAAAAAAATAGTCCGTACGTTGGCTGCGTCCACTTCTTTTATACAGTCTATTAGTTGAGTTTTAGATTGCTGAATCCACTGTTCGCAGTGATTCCA
>NC_135859.1:33095465-33105465 GCF_031162955.1 Sander vitreus
AAAAAAAAAAGCATTAGTTTTTCTCACTACTGGCATATTTGAATTTAGAGCATGTGACCCATCAAGGCACCTCCTGCAGAAACAAAACAGCAGCAATACACTGACGATTTCAGTCAATTTCACTTGGTTTTTGCAATCAAACTTTTTGGAATTTGATTACATTGTAATGGTACGAAAGATCGAGATTGGCTCGTTTGGAAACTTTTCTCTTATTTTACTAAAATAGTTAACTGAAATGTGTTTCTGAAAGCAATTTATGCAAGAAAAAAGCTATGTCTTCAACGGTCAGTTTAAAAAAATGTAGTGGGATTTTAGAAAGGCGGCAAGTCTAGCTGGACGCCCCTGATTTGCAAAAAGTAGCCTGGACCTCAACTTTATGGAAATGAGGAACAGGCGAACAATCGATGCCCTGCTTCTCGAATGTCGCCGCAACGCTACCATAATGCATTGCCCGGCTGCTCACAAAGACAGTGAATGGGAAGCGTGGAAATGGAACGTGGACACGTACGATAAGTATTTCCTTAATGAGGTGGAAAGGAAGGAATTGTGAGACAGCAACCCTGACTCTACTCATTACATTGTCTACACTCCTTTGGTGATAGAAATGTATCTTGCGCCAACATTTCCTGCATATTCTCCACTTAATTCCACAACTTCAACCATCTTAAACATCAGACTACATTCCTACAAGACACTGTGAGGTGTGGAAACCCATTATGCAAATATATTCTATCCATACTTCTGAGTAGAAGGGACCGATATAGGATTGCATTCTCTCTGTGGACATGCATACACTGCATATAACCTGATGCAAGTGTCTTCCAGGCTTGTAATCATATTGATATGAACTGTACATATCCCAGCAGGAGTGATGTATGAGACCCAATCACTTGAGAAGGATTTCGAGGGGCCAACGTCACTATAAAGCAATACAAAATTGGCCAGCGCAAGCAGCCCAGCAGCGTGTCGACAAGGATTCAAAAAAAGAATTATTTTCATTGAAAATTCAGAAACTCATTTCTTTCCCCATTTTATTTCTAGCTGATGAGCAAGTGTTCCCCCTCACTAAGGGTGCTGCAGGGCTGCACAACAACTTGCTACCCCTCGACCAATTAGAAAATGACTCAGCATATGAAATACAGTACACTGTAGTGCTTCATCAATTACCGTAAAACAGAATATTTCGCTGCTCCAGCAAATCTGCCGCAACTGTGGCGGCGCTTTTATTTATTTCCCGGTGTTTACAGTCATATCCTAACCAACTGCAAATAATATTAATGAATTATAAATATTTGAGTGTGATGCACAACCAAAAACCAGGAGGGAAACTTAAGGGTCTGGACTTGTTGGAATGAAGTGGCCGTTATCCGGGATCGCTCTTTACCACTGAAATGACGTGTCAACATGTCAAACAGTATTGATAAAAGTGCATTATCGTAATGAATATATTTGTCAGTATCAGCAGCCAATACATTATAAGCTCTTAATAATGATGAAGTGTTTGTACATTGTATTAATTCACTTAAAGGGGGGAAGATGGAGACAAGAGAGATTTTGACATCTTACGATTTGTCGTCCAGCTAAAAACACAGTAGAGGTAAGTTCAGATCAAAAAGTGCAGACAGAGATTCACTCAGTGGAGAGAAAGTCTGAATGAAGGTGAATATCATACAAAGCTCAGTGCAAAGGTAGAGAGCAGCTCGGGGAATCTCAGTGCGATATCACAAGTGTGTGTGTGTATGTGTGTGTGTGTGTGTGTGTGTGTGTGTGTGTGTGTGTGTGTGTGTGTGTGTGTGTGTGTGTGTGTGTGTGTGTGTGTGTGTGTGTGTGTGTGTGTGTGTGTGTGTGTGTGTAGCCTCATGTAAGGGCGTGTTGATGCTTGTATTTTTAAGTCTTTGCCCAGGGCCGTTGTACTACCCGGAGTCTGTGTACTTTATATATGCATTGAGGCATAAAGAGAGTGGGGACCAGAGACAGAGGAGAGGGAATGAGAGGGAGAGGTGTGAGGGATGAATGGAGGGAAGAAAAGGAGGTGGTGTTGAATCCCACGCCCCCCCCACCCTCCACTCCTGTACCTGTCTCCCTCCCCCCCTTCAGACGTGAGCTCCAGGTTTGTATTCTGAACCCGGGTATTAGCTGGAGAAGTGCACTCCACAACCAACAAACCCCGACCCCAGAGGACCCCACAGGGCCTCCAGCAGCTGTGGACCGACGTGCTGAACAAACCCAATGTCAGGTCAAAACACCTGCTCTTACAACCAAACATCAGGCAGGGCTAAGATAGAGTGAGGGAGAGGGAGGGGGGGGTGCAGGGAGGGAAGGTGGACGAAGAGATGTAGACAGTGAGAAATAACGAGAGAGTTGGGGAAATGGGGGGAAAATTAAGGGGGAGTGGGGCGGTGATGTCTTACAGATCAAGTACAGATAGTGATGTGAAGGGTGAGGCCTGTATACACTGTGTAGATGTGTGTGGTGTGTGTGTATGTAGTGGAGAATTGAAGAGAGTGAGCAAAAGAGGGATAGATATAGAGAGGGGAGCAGAGACCAAGGGAAAAAAAGACGCAAAAAAGTGAGAAATCACAAACCTGAGATTTTTTGTGCTCTCTTTCTTCCACTACAGCAGTTTCTTGCTGAATACTGACACAGCACAGACACTTACCAGGTGCTGCACTTTGTAGCTACAACTGACAAAGTTCTGAAGATGGAGCTAAATAATAACTTGTGATTACTCCTTTTTGCAGAACAATGCTGGGGGACAGATGGAAGAACAGAATACCTTAAATAAACGCTATCTTCTATAAATCTGTATTTGCTCAACTGCAAAATGCACAAAACAGTCGGCGCATCCACATCATAGACAGTAAAATGAATGGACTAAGTGACGCTGTAGACGTCTATTAGAAGCACTTTTCCGGTGATGGCTGAGCGTTACTGCGCGGCCTCAAACTGAGCATGACAACGTAGAGTTGTAAGTCTTCTGGTAGCTGTGCCAAGAGAAATCTCAATCATTCCGAATCTTGCAGAGACAGAGAGCATAGGTATATGTAAGGAGATAACATGGGCACAGGCTATTTATTGCTACCTAAAATGCTAGTTAACATTAGTGATTAAACTTAACTTAACTTAACTTAATTAAACTTAAACAGCTAATGTAAGTCGAAACTGCCTGCGAGCTTCTCCTAACTATACGGTAATTTGTCTACCATGCGTCATGTGGTTATGACACAATTGTTAGCCTATTTTTACAGAAACGGCTGCTATGGAGCCATAACGTGAGATACAAGGTAATGGAGCCTTTTATACATTGTCACGTTTCTTTAGAAATAAACAATGGACAAATAAAGTCTTTAAACGCTTCAGATGTAAAGTTAGTGTGAAAGTATAAGTGAAAATGAAAGGGATGCTAACAGGTGCTAACAGGTGATGGCTTGTTAGCATCAAAATGTCTCCATAGGAGGTACGCTTTGCGGATGCTCGCTTACCCCCTTGATCCACATGATACAAGCCTTCCGTGATCGCGCACCACCCCCACCCCTCCCCCATGCAGTTGCTAGTAGCCAAGGAGGACACGGAGGATTAAAAAAACATGATGAACTCTTCAGAAGAGGTAATTCATTAGCTTTGTATCAACTCATTTGACACTGTCTTGAATGTAACGGACGTTCATTAATATAAAAAAGTTACGCACTAAAGTTTCACTGTTTCAAACAGTTGAAATTGCTCAACATTTTGGAATGTACATTACACTTAGGGTAAGTTAATAGCTGTCTTCATTATCCCGAAGAGGCACTTTGTTTTATAGCCAGCAGAAGTCTGGATCAACAGAAGTACATTTCCAGGATAGATCCTGACATCCGGTGCATGGCTCACACACCGGATGTCAGGTTTTATCCCTCACCTTCTGCTGTCTGTGTGTTGCCTTTCTCAAAATCCCTTCGCTACGGGAAACAACAACACTTTGAGCTAACAAGATACACGCTGAAAATGGCAAGTTTTTAAGAACATTTTGTTCGTGCAACAAAGCAGGCCTGCCTAGTTCTTTAAGTGAAGGAATATGTTTACGGCATTCATTCACCATCTAACTGGGACGTTTTGGGTCCGATAGGCAGGGGTTGCTGTGAAGGAAGTACGTTTAACCATGTACAAGGGAATATTTTATGTGGCATTTTGCTTTTGCAACAACTGGCAACAGGAGCCAGCCCGGCTTCGTCCATTGGGTAACATAATCCGCCCACCCAGGAAGTTACTGCTCCTGAGGATAAATCAAGCATTACCCTCTGTAAAAATGGAAAATTGTGTATTTTATACTTCGGTATTTGTATGGATTAAACAAAGTAGATGTAATATGTTAATTAGTGAGCATTAGAAGAGCTTGTAGACGGATTATATAACCAGCACAACTGGGAGGCTAGATTCATAATGAGTTGGATCAATGCGGTATACCTCCATGAAATCTACATGCCTTCATCATAAATGAATGCTGGCTCTCAATCACCGACATGATGACTGCTCCATCTTTTACAACGATATCACTGGAGACTTGGTGAGATGGAAAGAATTGATAGAGTACGGCTGGACAGAGAGGAAGACGGCAAACATTTCATGGAAAAAGTAGGGAGGAGGGATGATTAATTGAGGAGGTCAAGTATGCCGAAAGAGAAGATTGCTGCTTGTTGATGCTCGCAGCTAATGGGGGGAAGATAATAAGACAGTAATGGACAAACACAAAGCTGATGATTTGCTCTCGTAGAAATGGTTCCTCCAAATGCTTCCTGTCAACAGAAGTGCTGCTGTGCTTCTGTTTTCCTCTGATTTTAAAGGGAGATCTTTGGCACAACGGCAGCACTAAGACTCCTTCTGTTTAACATTATGCATTTTCACAGCTAATACACTGCAGAACTTTGAGTATTGAGAATTGTCTTTCTTGTGGGTATCTTTTCTTTTAATCTTCCTCCACCTGGGTGGAACTCAATCCAGTGCTACGGGATAATGATGCGTCTTTGGGATTGAAAACTGTGAGGAGTTGAATGGAAGGGGAGGGTGGTCACAACAAACTATGGTATTCAAGTGACAGTGACAGGTTTAGTGTGACAGAGCCTTGAATTCATTATATTGTATTTAATCTCCCTCACTGTCTCTTCTCATTTCTCACTCTCCCAGAATCCACGTCTGCAAGTTCCAACAACACGGGAGCAAAAGCTGCCGTCCGCCATGGAGTTTAACTGTTTGCATTTTCAGAAATCATAGATCTAGACTCGCTCTCAGCTCCGTCCGTCCCGCAGCACTTAGGTCTAATGAGTTGAAACGAAAAGGAGACCAACTGCCGACGTAACTGGCTGAGCATTAGCTTGAGCCAGGCCTCATGCAGACCCTATTTGTCATTATCTGTGAATCACCTGTGTTCTGCAGACCGTATGGCCAATTACATTGAGCTAAACCAGTACACCAGAAACAAATCAGAGCACTGCGTGGTCATCCGCTTATTCCCAATGCGGAGAGAATTCCTGTTATTTTATGTAACCTTTATCTATTTACAAAGCATAACCTTATTAGGATATAATGTATTTTTCAAGATCTGGCTTCTTCTTCTTCGCTTGCCCGCTAGGGTCAGTGATCACTGCAACAGGGAAGAGGGAATAGGGTGCAGTGTGTATGTCTGTGTGTACCGTATGTGTGTGAAGCTTCTCCAAGTCGTTAATAATGTTCTTAAGGTCTGATATGATTCAGTTTGTTTGAGATTAACGCACAGAACAGCTGGGCATCAATTTAGACTCTACAGGGTTTTTCAAACAAGATAGGAGGTCTACAGTGGAATAAAATAGCACTTTTTCCTTTTAAGTTCATAGGGCATACGAGGGAACTGAACTTCTCTTAGCACTGCGGGGTCACACTGCTTCTGATCCAGGATCTGTTTAAACTTTTGACCGCCCAGCCCCCCAACCCCATTGCAATGGAGTTCCCTCAAACACAAAGGAAATGACCGCAGTATTGATCTGCATGTAAAAGGTAGAGATAGCATTGACATGACATTATGCTGAGTAGTTTATCTTTCGACTTTTCGATAAAATGATTGACAGTAGAAGGGAATTCTTATCGGGGTCGAGTAGCTTTCCCATTCATCAAAATTATAAGTCAGTGCATGAAAGTGTAAGTGTCTGTGCTGATAAATGGACTCTCTCAGAGCGGGTTTGATGTTGGACTTAACTATGCTTTCTCACCATTTCTCACAATAAGTAAAAAAGAAAAACCAACCATCCACCCCCAAAAAAGCTAATTATTGATATCAACTCAACAGTGAGTGAAACATGTCACACTCCTGCACAGCCTCACATCATATTTTATGTCAGTGTATACTGTAAGTGTGTGTGATTATGTGTATGCACCTGTGTTCACTTGTGTGCACACATAATTGTGTGTGTGTGTGTGTGTGTGTGTGTGTGTGTGTGTGTGTGTGTGTGTGTGTGTCCGTCCACTCTCCTTTTCTGCCTAGTGATCCACTCAAATTACACACTATATGATCTGGTCTCTCCAGCCACCAAGCTCATTTGGAAATGAGATTTAAAACAGCAAATAAATATAGAATCATGTGTGTGTGTGTGTGTGTGTGTGTGTGTGTGTGTGTGTGTGTGTGTGCGTTGATCCAAATCACAACTGGCCGTCTGATAGAAATACGTAATGGCAGTGACTAACTACTAGCCAGTGTTTTTGTGCATTCAGGCCCCCTTGCCGAAAGCAGTATTTTCTCCACAGTTTGAAATCCTTTTCCCAGGATAATTATCCATTGTAGATGCCTATCCTCAGATAATGACTACCTCGCCACTTAGCTAGGAAATTAAACAGGACCCTGTGTGCTGCAAGCACAATGGAGAGACTGCCCCCTGTATCAGCTAATTTTAACCAGGGAGAGAAACTGTAAAGCTGTTCGTACCCACCTCTTGCTTATGAGGAATAACATAATTTCATTTCATGTATGATATCATCTAGAAGGAAGAGAAAATGAAAAATGTGTGAGGAGACATGGGTTTATGAAGTGAATGGCAACAGTGCCCCCTTGTGAAGCAGATAAGCAACTCCTCTGCATTCAGTCCCAGTGCAGCTAAAGATTTGGCTCCACATTTTTCTTTTCTCTCATACATTAAGAAGCTGATTTGTGCGGTTCAGCCTCATACTGTCAACACACCTTAGTTACTTTAGCCATGCAAAAAAGGATTAAGTGATCAGGAAAGATCAGGACTGACAAAATGGCTGAGGGGTTATGTGAAGTTGGGTTATTTTAAGGTACCAGCTCATGAGCACTTTGTCGCACAGAATAAAAGATAACAGTATGAATAAAGTGCATTCACAAGCTTGTATTAGGTCTACAGCAGAATTTGTATAAGTGCATTAGTGCAGCGGGGCCCCAGTTTTAATTAGTGTAGCAAGTATTAACACATTCGTATAGTGCTGTGCTGTGTTCACAGAGGCTTAATTATATGATAGTGAAGGCCATTTTTCACCAGCTTGGCCTCTTTGTAAAGTAATAACTATTGGCTTACAGACCGCTTTTTTCATGATTCAATAGAGACACTTGTTGAGAGCTGGCATGACGCCCAAAAGTCAGCCATAGGTAGCCATTATCGCAATTTACATATTTTACACCATCAATCTTTAGAAGGAACTACAAAAATCAATCAGATCTGGAGCCAACATAGCCTGACTGTGCTCTATGAAGCAAACAGATTTTGGAGGAGGTGTTTAGTGTATTCTGCCATTCTGTTCACGCTACCTAACCATGCACCTTACTACAATTTATAGCTTAGTTCCACTCCATATAATCCCTATTAGCAGATGTTTAAGTCTTCTGAAAGCAGTTAACTAATGTTAGCCTGTGAAGTGTTAACCACGGGGAGAGATGGATGACTTAATTAGTGAAATTTATATTATGCATGTAACACCTGGAGGCCAAAGCGGCTGGATCAGGGTGATTTTGGCAGTGATCCATCTCCATCTGTAATACATATGGGCACAGTCACCCTGCACCTCTATGCCCCTGCATCAAAAACTTAATAAATCAGCAACAGTTCTTCTTCTAACTCCACAGATTAATAGGATTATGTGCAAATCTAGTCTGAAAAGGTAAAATGAGGGTGGAACAGTGGCTGGAAGCTCCAAACAGAGATTCAGTGAGTGCCAGAGGCATCCCTGTCCTACCATTAACCTCTCATTTCTGAGTATTGCCAAAGGGTCAATAGATGTATATTGATGAGCAGATATGTAAGTGTTTTTTTTTAACATTACCTTAAACTAATCACATTCGTCTTGGGAGGCGCTGTGCTCTGGGCGCAACGAAGGTGGCTCTGCAAAATGGTCTCAGGAAGGAACTTGTTTCGGTGGAACATGCAAAAGAAAACGCCACATACAATATTAACTGAAGTTAATAGTAAACACAATACAGTAACGTGAGCTATTGAAACTAGCTGGATACATCGTAATCGGTTAATCGTAATTTGCTCTTACCAGTGTCTTGCCGTGTGTATTTCGTCCACAGCAATCCCACCAATCGGTCCCAGAACGAGAGTAAATACCATAAACATATTTTTTTTGTAAATCTTTACAATCATTCCCCAAAAAAAACAACCAGGCCTGCCTTGTTGCAAGATCCAAATTTTCTTCAAAACTTGCCATTTTCAGGTTGTGGCTTGCTAGCTTTTTTTCTTTTAAGTTTGTTGTTGTTTCTCGTAACAAAGGGAATTTAAGAACGGCAACACACAGAGAGCGGTAGGTGGGAGGCAAAGCCTGACATCCGACGCGTGCAATGTTATCCTGGAAATGCACTCCTGTTGATCCAGACTAGTACGTGTTTGTACAATGCTCGCCCTGGCTCTGTGCCCAACACCTTCAACAAAGAGAGTGTGTTGATGAATTAAAGCTTCATCAAACTGTGGCTTAGCGGAGTTGAGCAAGGTACAGTAAATCAATACCAATAACCCTGGTATGTGTGTGTGCATGCCTTAGTGACAACACCGGCATCTGGGTGTGTAATGCGTACCTTACTATACTCTTAACTTGTGCGTCTCATCAGGTGTGTAGGACAGATAGACAACTTTATTGTCCTCATCAAACCTGACAGGCTGTTACTGTGCGCTCCGTCCGCCTGGTGCCAGGCTTATTTATATGCTGTCGTGAGAGAGATCTTGCAGAGAGCAAATTACCTTGCACAGAGAGAGCCATCACTGCTTTGAAGTGTGAGCATCTCTCTGTGTGTGTGTACATAGCCTCACTTCATCCCTTGCAGCGGGCAGGACACGGTGTACGTGTTTATGCGAGGGGAAATACAAATCTGTGCATTGATTTAATTTATTGATGACAAGTTCATGCTGTCTGTTGTCTGGCAGCGAGCGCTGGAGATTTATCCAGTGCAGCGGGAAGCCGTGTTCTCACAGGTCATCAAGCCGGTGAACGCATCTCTCTGGTTCACACCAGCCGAGTCTCAGTGGAGTTGTGATGTACGGGGCTCGGAGGGATGCCCTGCCCCTGCCGTACCTGCAGCGGAACACGCTGTCCCTGTGGTGCCTGACTCCCTGACTCGTGGCCCTCACTGGAGCAGCGTAGGATGAAGCAGCCATACATCATAAGCCAACTGTGTCCTCTGAAGTGGTGACAGACAAAACCAATAGAATCAATACAGCTTTAGCTCAAGCCCTACTTATATGCACTCAGACCTCGCCTCTGCCTCTTAGCTGTATTCTCATACGCCACTTCTTTTCTTCTTCTTCTTCTTCCCTCCTTACATTTCTTGTCCATTTTTCTCTCCACTTCTGTCTTTTCCAGGGTGACATCATTTATCGGTGTCTGACTTCAACTTCTGTCAATATTATCTCTATCTGCCCCTCTGCTCGGCCCCCAGGTGACCATGCTGATACATAATGGAGCTGTCAGCCTTGAGAAGTAGAGAAGCACTTCAGAAAGGAAAGAAAAAACCAAGGCCTGAGGATTAACGAAGGCCACTCAGCTTGTTAGT